>NC_046968.1:3579135-3854135 GCF_009769545.1 Cyclopterus lumpus | reverse complement strand
ATTTTAATTAAGTAGTCATTCAAAGTCGACCGTATTTCACCCTCAGTTTAACTTTTTCCCTTCCTTTGACAAAAGAAAAAAAACAGACACCTTCAGTTGTGCATTAAACCATTGCCGAATAGATACTGTTCTAAGGTAAAAAAAGACAGTACCTCTGCGATTTGTGTGAAGGTACTCTGGGGATATCTGGGGATGAGCAGCTCGTCCGACTCCTTCAGGTAGGCCACCTGCATGTAAACATTGAGCCAGGAGATGGGAGTTTGTGGGCAAAGACTCCACTTCAGCTCCTGTGTTGGAGACAGAGAGAAAGAGCAGACAACCGTCAGTGTTAAAACCATCACCAACAGCAATACGACTGAATGCAACTCAAAATCTACATGCACTCATGACCGTCTTCCGTTCAAGGGTTGTGACAACAAATCCTTTTGGACATGCATTTGTAAAAGTTTTCAAGAGGACACCCGCCATCGACCATTAGTGAGCCAGGTAACTAGAGGGCCATTTACTACAAGATGCTTACTTACTTGCTAAGTTCTACCAGAGTCTAACCAGTGGAGTGAGGAGATTGGTGATTCGATGTGAGGTCCTGGGACAGGGATGTCGTATGTGTACAGATTGTAAAGCCCTCTGAGGCAAATTTGTAATTTGTGATATTGGGCTATACAAAATAAACTGAATTGAATTGAAATATGTATTAGACTAATGTGTGCACATTCTTTACCTTCATAATGATGATTTCCATACTGAGAATCTCATCTTCAGTGCAGACTTCGTCTGTAACATAGGCAAACTGTTGGACTTTAGGAGGATACATCTCCTGAGGGATGGATAGAAAGAGAGATTTATGACAATCAATCATACCAAACAAAATATTGTGACATGTTGGAGCAGCAAGGAGGTAGTGCAACTAAAAGATGGAGCACCTGAAGCAAGCTAGCCCACAACACAGAACTGCAGGCCACGTAACAACCAGGGGTTTGGGGTTTTGTCATCCCACTCTACACTCTGGGCAGCGGCAACATGTCTTACCTCGACTTTGGCAGCGATGAAGAGACAGGTGATGCCGATGAGCTGCAGCGTTGACTTGAAGACGTTCCTCTGCGTGGCCATGAAGCGGTCAAAGTAGTCCTGGGCAAGGTGGTACGACTCCCTGTGCATCTTGTACACCTCGCTCACCTACAAACGTGCACACAAAAAGGGACGTCAACACACGCACGTTGCCTCGAAACCACATTTATAAAATGGTATCAGGAAGGTGACAATGATGATGGAAACACATGTATTCCTTAGGAGGATACCGTGACAGGCAAAACTTTATTGCTACTCGGAACAGCCAATAATATCCCTGC
Organism: Cyclopterus lumpus; assembly: GCF_009769545.1. Classification (NCBI taxonomy): domain Eukaryota; kingdom Metazoa; phylum Chordata; class Actinopteri; order Perciformes; family Cyclopteridae; genus Cyclopterus; species Cyclopterus lumpus. Next base: position 3,852,786 of record NC_046968.1, on the reverse strand, counting down.
CAACTACCGCCTTTTCCATTTTATAGCCTTTATTGAACGCAGAAGAGGTTATGACGGAACACTCTAAATTGTGAATGCGGTGCTTGAAACACCTGTATACGTTGTCATGCCGTCAATATTTAGAAATATCACAAATGGCTTCCACATTGTTTTGCCATCTACATTTTGACACTATGCAACTTAAAATGTTTAGAACTCAGTGTTTTTTCCTCCTCACTGTCACAAGATACGGTTGGGTAGAGCCTGGCGCTGCAGATGCCCTTGTCATAGTTTCCACGAGCATCAGTACATGACAGTGCAAGTTAGTTCTACAGATGTGAAACTTAGTGCCACGTTCCGTGAGCATTTTGACGCTCTTGCCATCTACAGCTGCATATGTGTGTGAGAGAGAGCGAGAGATTTTTGATAATGTGATCAAGCACATTGCGCTGTATGGTAGTGAAGTTTGGGGTCCACTCAGTCACCATAGCTACACTAGAGATGGGACAAACACCCCACATGCAGAATCCCTCAGAACGATCCTCAACGTTCAAAGAAAAACACTAACAAATGCATGTAGGGCAGATATCCCCTTATAAACATTAACAAACGAGCACTACATTTTTGGAAACACCTTCAAACAAGTTCACAAGACACCCTCCATTTTAAAGCCCTCCAAAGCCAAGAGCTGAACCCAGAAAAGAGTCTCCTGAGTCAGTTGGTGCTGAGACGAATACAGCAAAACCCGGACCAGTCTCACACCAACACTGCTTTCCAAATACCAGTAAACACAATTATAAAGCAAAGCAAAGCAACATATTTGGAACATTGGAAAAAAGAAACTGAAAGTCAAAGTAGATTAGAATGTTATCTGGCCCTAAAAAGAGATTATGAATTGGCAGAATATCTCTTTTCTGTCAGGGGTAATAAACCGAGACAGACCCTGACCAAGTACTGCCTCAGTGACCAATTGGCAATCGAAAAAGGCCGACAGAAGAAATCTTGGCAACCAAAGAAAACAGAATGTGTGGTCACTGTTCGACAGGTGAGGTTGAGACAGAGATGCACTGCCTCCTAAAATGTGATAAATATACAGAAAAAAAGACAGACTTTATTGGACCGGCTCAGCTTTCAGGTTTCAGAGAATTGGGAGAAGCTTCTCAACTAAGAATCCTCCTAGGAGAAGGAAAAACAGCCCACCTTGTTGCACCATATGTCCTATCATTCCACAGCCTGAGGGACAGTGAGTGACCAACACACACACTAATCTTGTATTGTGTCCCAAGAAACACAACTGTACTTTCAATGTAATTATTTGTCATATTATAATCCATATGAAGTGTGTTCCTATGTCTTGGTGCGTTGGCAATATTGTTGTTGCAACATCCATGCCAATAAAGCGCAGAGAGAGAGCGAGAGAGCGAGACAAATGCTACATACCTCCATGAGCCAGTCCAGGAGAACTGCCCGCATCTTTGGCTGCAGATGTGGATGTTTCTCCAGCACGTGGACGTCCCTGGTGTAGATCCTGTCCTTCTCCAACATGTTGTTCCATACCACATCCTTACTGGCCCAGCTGATGATAAAAACAGAGATGACACAATGGTAAAAAAATAAATGATACAACTCTTGACTGCCAAACACATATTTTTTTGCATTTTAAGTATGATTTTCTTTGGACATTAACCACAAGAACATATGTAGTTGACACGTTTATACACACACACACACACACACACACACACACACAGAGAGAGAGAGAACTCACCACAGCGCGGGAAGTGGCGCGCAGCGTACGGGTGTCACAAACACGTTGTTAAAGTTGTAGTGGGGGAAACCCACGTTTATCAGGGAAACTGGTTGGTCCTCTTCCTGGTCAGGTGTGGGGATACACCTCTGGGGACTTGTGTAACCGGCATCAGGACTCCAGCCCAGCTTCACAGGAGAGAGCGAGCGAGACAGGGAAGAGCAGAGGGATGACACACAGAACATTGCATCCTGAAAAAAGAAACCATCCCGCTATCAAGACATCAAGAGTAGAGCGCTAGTTAAGGCACAATTAACAGATCAGCAACAGAGTTCATAGCTGTGCTGCATTTGATCCAATACAGACCAAGAAGTAAAAAAAACGTGGGCCATGGATACATTAACAGAGCCAAGACGTTTGGTGGAGACCGGGCCAAGTGCGGAAAGCCTACCTCGCATTCACGCTGCTTTTTCTTTGTCATCTCTGCTACCTCTTCATCCAGATCCTGTAAATGCTGAGGATTTAAACATTAAATTGAACAAAGGGAAGACACTCATTTATTGTTTTGTTTGTGATTCAAACTGCACAGAGCTGGTTAGAACAAATCAATTTCCAAATGGAAGGTAGAAACTGAAATCCTGTCCCACAGGTGTTTTGCTTTGTAAGCTCCAATAAAAACTTATTTTTGTTCTCTAAATGAAACTATACAGTAGTCACATGCAATACAATATCAGCTGCAGCAATTAGTAATACTTCAATAAACAATACAATGGATTTATATACAACACCAGGTTGATATGTGGGTTGTTCAAAGCAGGCCTATTTGTACATTAGCAGCCTAGCCTAAACTGAAGGTTGGTGGGGGCCGGTTACAGGCCCACCTGCCAGCCCTTTGCACACCAACGTTACTTACAATGGCAACATCTGCCTTCCTCTTTCTCGGTCGTACTGTATTTTCTCTGGGCACCTCGGGAGCAACAGACTGTGGTTCTGTCTCTTCCCTGGAAACAAACACAGAAGAGAGTGTACACAACGTAAGTCTCCAGAATTGACAACACAAAACAAACTTTCACAAGTTTAACACGCAAATTAGGCCAAAACAAGATACTTTAGCATCAAGCTAACTAGCCGGATGGCTAAAGCTCCATCCACTCAACTTTTGCTTTTCTGTCGTCACACACACACGCGCACACTTTGATTGACACGCTAAAAGAAAACAAAAAAAACAGAGCCATTAATTAATCTAAATGAATAGGAAACTCACCGTTGTCCTTGCATATTTTTTTAAATATATATCTATCTATATATCTATATCTATATAGATATATATCTATATCATTATCTAGATATAGAGATATATAGATAGATAGATAGATAGATAGATAGTTGGGGTGGATGTCCGTTTCAGAGTAAACCTGTGAATGAGAAGTGTTTAAAAGTTGAATTTTGGAGGGTTTAAACAAACACATTAATACACTCCCAACCCCCACTCTCAACTCCCTCCTTCTGACAAAGCCCGACGCAGCCTGGCGCGGGGAAATGGAAACGGTGCACGGCGTCAAAAGTGGCCAAAATAAAGCACCGCGCGACACGAGTACATTCGCGAAACCACCAGCCGCCTACGCTGGATACCATGTCGGCGTGGTTATTTCGCGTATTTCTTAAGGGGAAGCTGGTCATTCACCCCCCCCCATAACTTTGGACAGCTGGCTCGCCACATAATGGCCTATCGACAGGCACAGCTGAGGCGGCCTGCTTGTATTCCCCCCCTCAATTGTAGCGTTTATAAACGGCGACAAACATCGGAACGCCTTGCCCGAAGCACGCGCCATGTCAGGGCAAACGTGCAAACTCGCCTTTAATTCATTGTGCAACTTGTTGCAGTTTGAGTTAAGTTAGCATTCAAGTCGGCGCGGCTACACAAAAAGTTGCAGCTCGACGCATAGCTCGCTCGACGGTGAACGTTTCGTTTCCACCACTTACCTCGAGATTCTGCCCTGGAAGGTCACTCTCATCCACGTCTGGGAGATAAATATGAAGAGTGTGCAACTTCGCAGACTTGTTGTTCACACTCGGAGGTGCTCTCGGTCCGAGTGTGTGCATCCAGGCCGGGCTAGTTCCTCTGAGCTGGCGCCTAGTAGGGAACAGATGACTTGGAGCGTCAACGTCAGAGAGGAGTGGATTTAACTTGGTGCTAAACCTCCGGGTCCGCTGCCTCTCCGAGGACCGATTTCAACCCAGTTCTGCTCAGTTTCGCCTCCGTGTCCTGCGCGGAGCACCTTCTTGCTATGCGGTCGATCTATATTGCGCCAAAGAAAAGGAAAAATACGTTTAGAAGTTAGCCGGCAAAACGAGGAGGCGTGACCGCTGCGGTGACAGCTGCGGGGGGCGGGGCTTCCAAAGAGGAAGTGCCCGGGCACCGCGTGGCTAGTCTATCGGATGTAAACAAAGCCGTGGTCCTTTCAATTAAGTCTCAAATGTAGGTTAACGCGGCCGAATTATCGCGAAGCAATCGCGCCTGTTCGTTGTGTGCACTCCGCGCGGGGTTGTCTCCCGCTGTCACCCTAGGCGCATCTGTTCTTTAGCACAAACGGAGCTGCAATGTTAGCCCGCCGATGCTTCTGCCGGCGCGCCCACTAATGGCGCGGGTCGCGGGATCCATATGTCCCCATTGCGAATACGTCACGTAAACCCCGTTTTCTATGAACAAACTTGCTGCACTGGAAACAATATTTTAATACAGTTGCAGTGCGGTAATGTAAGATAATCCACTGTTTTCTGCGCTGTCTTTCGTACAAGGTTTATTATTCAATTTTGTTTTAGTTTGATTTACCAAAATTGACCCTTGGCCAGTCATGTGACCTAGAAAGACAAAAACAAGTTATTTTTCCTTCTCTCTCTGCTCTCCGGTTGCTCCACAAAAAACGGGATCATGAAGTTTTTGGATCTTTTTGGACGTGTACAATCCGTGGTTATTGGAATGATTCATGTTAAAGCCTTACCAGGTAAACTAATACTGCACTGACCGGTGCCCTTCAATGTTCAAATGTACTTTTTTGCAGTGCCAGAGGATGTATTCAGTTGCTCAAGTAGAAGTAGCAAAACCACACTGATAAAAAAACACTTTTTTAACTGTCCTCTATTTTTGTGTGGAACATTTGTAAAGTAACTGATTATTTACTATTACAAATAAACATAGTTGAGTTAAAAACCTGCAATAGCATATTTCAACAGTGGAATAGAAGTGTAAAGTGGAATTAAATGGAATAACTCAAGTAAAGTACAATGTGTAATTAAGCACAGCACTTGAGTAGATGTACTTGGTTGCATTGCAATACTGCATATTCTGGTAGCTGTACTTTCTGATTTCTCAGGAACCCCCCTGGGTTGCATGAAAATGTCCCAAATCACTGAAGAAGCATGCAGGGAGGCCGAAATCTACCGCGATGCAGGGCTTGTAAGTAATCTCAACACTTGTGTGTACATTCCTCACACATATGGAAGTCTCCCGGGGCAAGCCGGTAACCCTTCCCATATCTCTCAGGACGGCGTGATCGTCGAGAACATGCACGACATCCCGTACTCCTTCTCCGTAGGCCCTGAGGTGTCCACCTGTATGGCCGCAGTCTGCGCTGCGGTGAGAAGCGTCTGTCCTCGCCTGCCGCTCGGAGTGCAAATACTGTCTTCTGCCAACCAGCAGGCCCTGGCCGTGGCTCTGGCTTCAGGTCCGGTCTTTGCATCAGTTACATTGTTGTTGTGCTGTGTGTGAGGCGACAAAAGGACAGAGGTCAGCCACTTGTATGTGTGTGTGTCAGACTCGGTATAAACGTGGTATAACGTCACTGTGTGGTCGCAGGGCTGGATTTTATCAGGGCCGAGGGTTTCGTGTTTTCTCATGTGGCCGATGAGGGCCTCCTGAACGCCTGCGCCGGGGACTTACTGAGGTACCGCAAGCAGATCGGAGCAGAGCATGTGCAGATCTTCACCGACATCAAAAAGAAGCACAGGTGAGATCGCCATGTGTACGTCAAACCTGATAAGGTTCACTACTACTTTTTTTTCTACTTCATGATACTGACATAATAAGCAACTGCTTGATCCAGCCCCGCTCGTAAATGAAGATTCAGAGAACTTGTTTTGTGGTGAACAGAGAACGTTTGTCAAGTAGCCTCTAAATGAATTTGCTTGACCTTGGCCGTCAACTGGGTATGGCAGGTTTTACATTTTTTGTTTATTAGTCAAACTGCTGAAAGTGAAATTAAGTTAATGTTTAAAGTATAAATCCTTCATTTGTACTCAAGCTTAAGGATAAGACATATCCATCATTTATTTTCATTTTTAAATATGCTTTTAAATCAAGTGTTCCATCGACGGCCTGAAAGCCCAATGGTGAACCATGACGTCCCCAGTTTCATGTGACGTACAGCTGCAGCTTTCCTTATTTATACATCATAAAAAAAATTAAAGTCATATAAGACAGTGTAGGACAGAGAGAGAGACAGACTGATGTCAACCTGGTGTCCAGACTCGGTCTCAGCTTTGTCCCAAAACAGTTCTACTCATGTCTACCGTGTTTCCCCAGCTCCCACGCCCTGACGTCGGACGTGAGCATCGAGGAGACGGCACGCGCCGCAGAGTTCTTCCTCTCAGATGGACTCATCGTCACAGGAACGGCCACGGGAGTGCAAGCTGACCCGCGGCAGCTCAGAGGTACAAACACCTTCGAACCCCCTGTGAGCAGGAGCTGCATGGATGCTTTGGCACTTTGGCCGTTTTTTTTGGGGCCCTCTCTTTCAAGGGCAGCATACACTTTCTTAAAATAAATACCAACAATACAAACAGACAAACAACTGTCCCACACTACTAAAGATGAGTGAGCACAATATCTAGTTAGTGTGCTAGAAAAAACAAAACAAATTAAATGCATAAACTGATACAATCTTCTGTATTGGTTTTAGGGGAAAATGAGAGCAAATCCCACTGACCAAGATTGCTATTTTTCCCGATCGTTTAAAATGGACTTAAAGGGACATCTAGCGGTGTGGTTGCAGATTGCGACACACTAAATGCCCCTTTTGCTCACTCCTCCACATCATCGAAGACTGAGAAAATGGCAGTCGGCGAGAAAAGAAAAAAAAAGAAGGCAGAAATAGGATTTATTTCTAAAAAAACTAAACTTAACTAAAGTTAAATTTTCAGCCCGGATTAGATGACAAGTTCCTGATCGATAATAATACCTGAATACTTCTCTGTTGTGGACTTCTCAATTCCAACCCCCAGAGCAGTTGAGGGAGATCCTGAGCAGTTTTAAAAACGACATAACTGTAAATCTCAGATGCAGTTTAGCAAACTAGTTCTTGGTTGTAACGCTGTGTTTTGTGTAGATTTACTTTAACTATGTTGAAAATGCACCCATGCTGGTGAAGAGAAGGCTAGGATACAAAGTATATGTCTGCCTTTGTATTATTACCATTAGGTATTTTGGTTTCCCTTTTTAATTGTTATGGATTTGTGGAAGCTTAAACTGTGTGTATTTTTTTATTTCTAAAGCTGAAGCTGCCACTGCTCATCTGTTCTTGTCTTTTCTCAGAGGTTTCCCAGTCCGTGAGAATCCCTGTGCTGATAGGCTCCGGGGTAACCTACGACAACGTCGAGCACTACCTCGATGCAAATGGACTGATCATCGGGTCTCATTTCAAGGAGGGCGGCCACTGGGCCAACGCAGTCGACCCAGAGCCGGTGAAGAGGTTCATGGAAAAGATACGTGACCTACGGAAATGAGAACCCCAGAGCCTCAAACACGTTCACTTGTACTTGTACTACAACTGCGTGTAGTGCCACATTAAACACCTACCGCCACCTTAAGAAAACAAGATTTAAATTCTTTCTTTTTTTACATTTTACAAATACACACAAATAGAAAAAAAAACATAATATTCAACTGTATTTACACTCAATAAGCAACATGTGTAAAATTAATGAAATCAGTACCCACCCGCTCAAAAGAACAAAACGGTGGACTGTTTTTTGTAATGATTCCTCAAGCAGTCAAACAAAATGAGCGTCCATTTTAGGGAATTCACAGGTGTTTGTTTTTTTACCCACACCACATGAATAGGTTACATTGTGCTATGAAACTAAATTTGAAGACACTCACATTCACAAGAATGTTTAAAGCTAGGGCACATTAGATAAAACATACCGAATGTGACCAACCAGTTGAAAACATGCTGTAATCCAACTGCGTCACAATTAATAAATCCATTTGAAGCAAAGTATTGGTTTGAAGTTTTCATAATGTTTGGATCAGTGTCACACGATAACTTTCACACATTAGCCCCACACTCCTACTAATATCTAAGCAATCTGAATCTGAATGGGTTCAGTCTTTTGATGGTTTGCCTTGGTGGATGCGCATAATTAACTGTGTGAGGTGGAACAATGGTGAGAAAACCCCCCCGAGTGATTCAGAGTCAAGGCACCGCGCTGCAACTCCAACCGCTCTGCTCTCCTCTCTTACGAGCTCAGTAGTTGCAGAGGCGTTGGCAGGGCTGCTTGAAGCGGCCGTAGCGTCTCTCTGCTGGGGAGAAATGCGCCTTAGCCAGGTTCTGCCTGTGGAGAGCGCTGCGGCTCAGCTTCTTCCGCTCGGCCTGGGTCCCGGCCCTCTGCACCGCCAGCAGCTGGACGTTGCAGAGCAGCGGGATTCCCCAGGCGGCCAGACGCCAGGACACGTGCCGTCTCACTGCCACCGGCCTGGAGGGACACAGCGGAAGGGTTGTAGTGAGTGTTCATCAAAAACATCCGATGCTAGGCAACATGAGAGAGATGGAAGTATCAAAACCAGGCGGCAACCAATACAGAAGTGTCTTTAAACTTGCATTCTCTCTAGTGACCAGCAGGGGGAGACTCCTCACTTTATTCAACACAACATGATGTTCATTTAGTAAATCATGGTCCTTTTAGACTCGAAAGACGTGAAGTAGAGTATGCTGTTAATGATTTGACTGTTGCTACCAGAGACGTAAACATCATCTCTACGTCACTCCTCCTCACTTCTGTTCATCGGTTTCGAAAAAACAACAACATGGCTGACAGCTATAATGCAGGGAAAGGGATATACGTCCATAAAATAAAATAAAAAGACAGATGTACTCACGAGTTCCATTCATCAACAACATACCTTACAAGCATAATTGACTGGAGGACTTCAAGATATAAGACAGACGCGTGAGCTCAATGGAGACCAACCTGGAGGTGTCTTCCTCTTCGTCTTCCTCGGAGCCAAGCTCCTCCTCCGCTCCCCCCGCACCGCATCTCATCTGGTAGACGGACATGCTGGGGTGCTCGATCAGCAGGTTCTCCAGGGGGTCCACCTCGGAGGCCGTCAGCGGCCCGCTCTCTGTACAGAAAACAACACCCCCAGTTCAAGCAGATCTGTTTTCACATACGGGTGTGGATGAAGCTCTTTGTTGGTGTTCACGCCGGCCAGGTCCGTTTCTCACCTAGGACGTCAACAATTACCCATCCTCCCTCCTCAAACTCCATCAGCTCTTGGTAGGCGCCATCCGCCACCTCAAACTCCTCGCCGGCGTTCCCGAGCAGATGAGAGAGAATCTTGCCGATCATCTTGGTGCCTCTATTGCAATCTGGGGGGAAAAAATTAACAAGTGGTCATGTGGATCGTACAAAATGCTCCAAAGACACAGTGGAGCAGCTCGGAGAGTTTCCTTTCAGCAGACCACATCGAAACGAATCCCTATTGGAGATGAGAAAGGGATCACCGGGTTGATCTGAGGATCCGTCCTCTGCCTCGCTTGCTCGTGTCTTTGGCAGGTTAAGCAACGCAAGTGCTCCCCCTTGAGGTGGTCACCAATAAAGACAGCGTCTTCTGTGGACACCTGCCTGCTCAGCATCAAGGACAGCTTCCAATGCGCCAAGCTCAGAGTTTTGATGTCGCTATGACGCCTAGTCAGGGGGAAACAGGTGAGGGGGAACAGGGTGACACAAGAGGCTGCAATTACACCGATTGCTGCCATATTGTATAATCTGGGATGCTGGCTCAGATTTCTTCCGGGAAGAAGAGGAAGTCACTTTGACCCTCACACTGCAGCTGACCCTTTTGTCCCAAAGGGATGACCCTTCCACTCCCTGTTCTAACATCTAGTTAGTCCCTCCAATCTCTTGGGCCTAAGATACTCGAGTCTCTTTGCTATTGCTAGGCAGCATTTCACTGTCTTTACAAGCACAACTGATGAATATGGCCTGTCACAATGAGCGAAGAAGCTCATCAAAGTAGTAATCGGAGACAGTGGCGGCATCCCATTGAAACAATACGATGTGGGAAGGTGCAATGTTTACTTGTTGATTCCTTGTCAGCTGATTGCAAAGGAATGTTACAAGAGGACCTGTGTTTTCCTAGTCTGTTTAAAGCCTAGTCTGTTTAAAGTCTGTTTAAAGCACGCACACACACACACACACACACACACACACACACACACACACACACACACACACACACACACACACACACACACACACACACACACACACACACACACACACACACACACACACACACACACACACACACACACACACACACACACACACACACACACAGCTGACCGCCTGCTCAGCTATTATTGTCGCTTTATTTATTGTAATCGCAGCTCCTCGCGTCGGGTGAACTTTGCGGATGTGGAAAGAACTGTACTGTTTGTACTGTACTTTACTTATATAAAGACACAACATATACATGCAATACGGGGCTCATAAAAGCCCAGTAAAAGCTCGGAGGTGTGCATTTTGACGTACCTGGTCAAGAAACAGACGTGTGTTGGTCTCCGGGTGTGGCCGTCGTCCCGCTATGTTGCTGTTTTGATGTCGAAGTTGTTTATCAACGAGAGTCCTCCGGGAGTCCTGGAAGCTCAACGTAACCCAGCCCAAATAAGGCGGGGCGTGTGCGCGTCACGTACCCACCAGCCAACCCGCTCTCTCCTTCTCTGCGTCGCTGACGTAATGAGGAAGTGACATTTGAAACGTCCGCGTCGACGGAAATAGTACGTTTGTTGTTTTTTTCTCCATGTTTCATCCTTCTTACTATACGGGCTGCGGGTTTTTTTCCGCATTTTCACGTCCACGGCCTTCTCACACTCTCAGCGTTGACACGTGATAGTTACACACATGTAACAGTGGAAGAGGAAGCGAGAGTACAAACGCCGAAAATGACGTGCAAAAAGTGATATCTACCGTGGACTAATAGTTTTAAATACTCCGTTTATTGCTGTAAAACTGGACAGTAATGCTACAACCATTCCCATAAATTAAAGACGTAATCAATAGTTATTAATGTAAGTGAATGAGGGAATGGGCTGTGGACAAAGTAACAAAGTAAATAGCGTTACGTCACAAAGTACGGACAGGCTAGCTAACTGATCTTTGAAGAGTTTGAAAACCCTACTAAATCCAGATAGTTCACCCCCTACACAAAAACGACCCGTTTCTTTAATGCGCAAGCGTTAAATGTGCTAATATAAGAATAATTTATTTAGTAAACCCCTCGCCATCGCCTTTTTGGTGTCAAAGGGGGTAATATTGTAACTAGACCGGCCGAGAGAAGGGGAGAAGCGATGATACCGGACCATATACATAACGCAGCCGGCATTCTGATGAAAATACTCTTCTTGCCTTGATTGTCCGGTATATACTCTCTGATAGCTTTTTTTTTTGGAAAGCAGGAAGTGGGGCGACCGCCAGTCAGGGAGGGCACAAAGAGTGCAGTAGTAGCAAAGAAGTTTGGTTGACTGCATTTTAACAGCGCCGAGAGCACACACTACCACCTGGTAGTACATTCAGGACTGAAGGTAACAATGTAGACAGGTCTTGAGGGTCAGGGCGGCGTGAGCCCTCTTCTGTCTCTTAAATGGAGACGAAGAAATCCGAAGGTAGTTGGGAAGAATTATTTGGTTCGGTATTGAAATAGAAACGAAACATGAGCACGTGTTGCATTTAAGAAGATCCTTGTCGATTTAGCGTTAACCCCACTTTGCGTGGAGTTATCTTCTAAACAAATAAACAAACAAAAACACATGTTGGAAGCATGTCAGCATATCACGCGTACATTAAGTGAGCTTATATCAAGTTTAGAAAGTTAGTCGACAAAACTAATTCAAAAACCAGGTCATTTAAAAATAAATAAATAGGCGGATGTTGCAAAGCATCAATAAAACGCGGATGATTTGACTTGAGATACTTTTAAGACTTAATAGCATCCAAGTTGTCATTCGAGGTACCCGCAGTGTAAAAGCATCTAAAAATCGCAAACTAAAAACACATCTTTTTCGACTATACATTGAATAGGGAAGGTAGAGCCGTAGTAGCACTCTAGTAGCACTTAAATGTCCCTTACCGATAGCACTTTTAGTAGCACTTAAATGGCACTTACGGATAGTACTCTGTAGTTTAACGTTATTGAAGAAATTGTACTTGCTTGATTCTTGTTCTAGGTTTGGACTCATGGTTTAATGCACTTATTGTAAGTCGCTTTGGATAAAAGCGTCAGCTAAATCACATGTAATGTAATAAAATATGTATGATGTTAGAGTTGTTTTTGTGCCGCTTAGGCTATTTTGAACCGGGACAAGTAAAAGTGAAACCAAATGTATTGTCGCCATTCCAGGAGAAACCAAAGCACACAGTTTGTATTTGTGTACGATCACATCACTGTAGGGTTTTGATGGGATGGCTTTGAGCAAACTCACCGATCCCATTAAAGCAGATTAGTTATTAGAGGTTGTAAACACTTTCAGTATGTAGACATGGCATTAACAATAATAAAGTTTGTATATTCCCAGTGACAGCCAACTTGATTTCTTCGACCCCATAATTTCAAGGACTGTGCTTTAAAAAGTGACAACCATGGTGGCTATTGGCTCACTAAAAATATAGTTGACTGTCCTCTTTCCTATCGTGCCAGTGTCTCAGCACAGGGATGGCTCTGCGATTGGATGATGTAATGCGTCTGTGCTGCGAACTATCGGCTCATGATCAGATCAAGGTGGCAGTAAAAAACTCCACCAAAGGCGCCATGGTTGCCGGAGGAACGGCCTTTGTGGGCGCGCTACTTGGAGGACCTCCAGGGATTGCTGTTGGTAAGAATAAATACTTTGGAGGACATACTACAGATGGTTTTTGTGACCTATTTTTCTGACGTACTAATGACTAAGAGGACACATCTGAGGCACAACCACAACTGTCTGCTACAAGACTAAGAAACCAAAGAAAAGCTGCAAGTCCCCATTTTGTTGTTTTTGACTCTCGGTCGGACAAAACAATCATTTTAGAGACATCCCCATGGGCTGAGGGGGAGCAAGTTAGCAGCTTCCTGTGCCAAGTTATTGTCAACAAAGGAGCAATAGAAAGCATCCTGACTGGAAACATTACAACGTTGCATGTGGGTGTGTAGGGCATAGGACAGGATGGTGGTATTGGTGAGAAGAGGCGCCATCGAATAGCGAAAGCAATATTAAAAGTTAAGTCCACCATAGCTACAACCTGTTCAACCTGTTGCCGTCTTGAGCGAGAAACACAAGTATCAGCTGACGAACCAGCAGAGCAGTTTATTTCCTCTGGCTGTGAGACTCCTTAACTCATCCACTCACCCCCCACCCCCAATATATATCATAGTTTGTTTTTCTTTCCTATGTGGCCAATCAGGACTACAATCTAAATTTCATTGAAAAACCTAGTAACCTGGTAGTGAACCAAACAGTAACAGAAGGAAGTACTCTGCCCTCGTCCCCTTCTCCCGACAGGTAGAACAGTGTCCGCTGTGACCCTCTGACTGACCCTTTACCCCCTCCCCCCCGCTGTGTCTCCACCAGGTGGAGCAGTCGGTGGACTCCTGGGCTGCTGGCTGACCAGCGGTCAGTTCAGGCCTCTGCCTCAGATCCTGATGGAGTTGCCTCCAACCCAGCGACAGAAGCTCTACGATCAGGTCGCGGCCATCTTGAACAACCTGGACTGGACGGACGCGGCGCAGCTCATTGCCCTTGTGATGGGCAACGCCACTCTCCAGCAGCAAGTCACCGCCGTGCTGCTGAACTACGTCACGAAGGAGCTCCAAGCAGAGGTTCGCTACAAAGACTGAGTTCTGAGGACTTTTCAGGGGCGTCAGGCCTGCCGAGCACAACCGGAGTCCTCGTCACATATTTTTGTACTTGGTTGGGGAAAAAGAAACAGAATCATAGATGTTTCCCTTTGTCTGTGCCAAATGGAGCAGCTAACAGCAGGAGGGGATACTGAATACTACTAGTACATATTTAGAGTACTTGTACTCTACTGAAGTATTTCTATTTTATACCACTATATACTTTCTACTCCACTACAGTTCAGATGCAGATATTGTACTTTATTTTACTCTACATGTATTTTCAGGTTCCATTTAAATCAACTATTAAATTATGAGGAATCATTATGGATTAAACCACCCAGCCGTGTATATATTATTTGAAATTGGCCCCACCTTAATGCTTCACAAATTATAATCTAGTGGTATCCTAGATATTATTCTTGAAATAAAAATCTTTAAAAGAGTACTTAAGGTATACTTTAATGGCAGTACTTCAATCATTTTAAGTAAAGGATGTGAGTACTTCATCAACCACCGCGGAACAAGAAAGAAGTCACTTTATAGAAAGCCATCTGTGTTCCTCAATGAATGAGTAGTGACAAATATTAAATGTTTTGTACGAGAGAATGATGTCAACATATACTTTCCTCTGCTTTTTAAACTCGATAAGAAAAACAAGATACTGTATCCGGAGAATAATTTATTCTGGTTCACAATGTAATCTCTTAATTCCACATGGCTGTGGCCAACCAACTCACTGCTGCACAGGAGAGGCACATTGTGATCAAACCCGGTCCAGGTTTTGGAAACGGCGCTCTCCTGAAAGCAGTCTTCTGAGGATTTCTAACAAAATGCTAATGTATTCTGTTCCGCGTCAGTACTTCCTGACCTGAGCTCTGCGTTCAACACCATAGAGTAGACCATCGGATCCTGATTACAAGGCTACTTGATGGGCGTATCTGGCATGCCGTTGGACTGGATTTCATCTTATTCTCACTGACTGAAGTGCCCCATCCCAACGTCCCCATTATAAGGCCTCGAGCCCTGAATGTTCCATCTTTCATCCTTAATGTTGTGTAAATATAAGAGGCTGAACGCTCATCTGCCGTCGTCTTTGTTCACGTCATCCCGGTCCACACCACTCCGCTGTCTCGCAGGGCTCTGTCCTGGGGCCTGCTACTCACTTTATATTTGCTACCCTTGGGATAGAAGAACATGAACCGATTTAATATTGCACATCACTTACATGTGGATGATGATACCCAACTCTACCTTTCGTTCAAACCTCGGGAGACTTTTTTAGCTTATCTCGGCTGCTGTACAGCCTTAATGCTATTGGGGAGTGGACGGCACCCATGATGAGCAGCTAACCAGATCATGTTGTTTCGACTTCAGAAATATAAGTAAACTGAGATGTGTGTTTCCAACGGCTGAACAAGAGATTCATAAAGAAGCCTCTTACTTAAATGGACTACGTAACGCACTTTTCTCTTGATTTTCTGCAAGTGATCCAGACCGCTGCCACAAGACTACTCACTGGGTCAAACAGCCGGTCTCACCTTACCCCCATAATCGGATCTCTTCACTAGCGCCATGGAGCATGTAAAGGACCCACTTAAAAAAACGTCTCACTCTTATTTACAGAGCATAGATGTGTTCATGTGGTTGAACTACTTTGCCCTTATTCATCACCTGGCTCTATCAGGGACTAACATGTTAAAATGTCTGTCTGCACCACGGGCCCGTCTTCAGACTAGCGGTGACCTGGTGGTGAGGCTGTCCCACCGCATCTTGTGTAGATTCCATTAAAAGTAGATTTGTGCACTTTTCACACACGTTACCAGTGTGGTTCCTCCATCTATATAAGACTATAATGCAGTTCCAATGCTTTGACTCAGACCACCCAGAGGACCTTTGACAGCTGACACAGGAAGAACAACCGGTTTCAGTAGCACGCCAAAGCAGTGGGAAAATAACCTCAACTGAAGTATTGTTATTTTAACAATGATTGTCTTGTTAGTGTTCAATAACTAGACCGGCTGCTACATTTAGTCTCTTACGTCAACCAGGTGACGCCTGGAAGAGCTGCAAGAAGTTTTAGAGAGAATAAAACTCAAGTGACAACGGAAAAGCCCCAATATCTTGTTTCGGCTTTGCGGTGAAACAGATTAAAGAGGTCATCAAAGCAGAAATGTGGGAACAAATATAATATCTAAATGTGTAGCTCCGATTCAAAACATCAAGGTTAATGGTTAACTATTAAGTTGTGACATCACTCTCCCTAGGGTGCATAGAGCTTTTCTAAAGCACAGGCGATACCAGGAAGGGAAGCTGGTGCAGCCATCTTTGAAGTCTTCCAAAGCAAAACTGCAATCTGTACATTAAACTGAGTGCAGAGAGCCCAACTGTACACACGTTCAAGAACATTGAGGGATTTTGAATTTATTGTATAATGCTAGAGTATAATTAATGCGTTTTTTTCCATTAAAAAGCAAGTATATATTTTAATTTGTTTACAAAGGCCAACTTTTGGATGTTGAAATGACATTACATTGAAATAGCAACAAGATATCCAGCCACCTGGCGCAGAGACTGAAACACATGTTAGAAGGCACAAAAACAAAACAAAAGAGCAGCACTGAGACAATGTGTAAAGTAGTAAAGCAGTACAGTAACTGATAGTAAGCACCGAGTGTGGTCTGGTTATAGTACCAAGGACCCAAATGAGGTCCCTAATGTCATGGTTGGGGGCCCAAATATCTGAAGTGTAGTTTAGCATCGTCTTGTTCCTCCACTTGAATGCCGCTTTGGGTCCAATGGAGCTCTTAGTGAACAATGAAAGTAGTTTTTCACAGCAGACCGTGAGGCTGACGAGTGGCTCGTGTTTTGGTGGCCCCATTGGGACCCTGGTATCAAGCTGGGCACCAAAAAAATAGATATGAAAACAAGTCCCAGGTTATCAAATGTATACGTATACATACACACACACACACACACACACACGTATACACACACACACTCAGTTCACGTCTTGTATTATTATAATACACAAGACGTGAACTGAGAACTGGATATGGCCCCTTAGCCATTGCTGAAACACGGCGACAAAGTGAAGCTCCTTAAAGAACCCTTACTCGTATTCTATCCATCTTTCATCAATATTCACAACAAAAGCTCTTTGAAGAGTAGTTTCACATTTTGGTACAGACCCTTGCTTGTTGTTGGATAAGACAATCAATATTGCTGTTATCTTGTGAATATAAAGCTACAGCCAGACGTTGTTAGCTTAGTGTAGCTCAATCCAATTTGTTTATTTTAAATCCACCAATCTTTGTTTGTGTAATATGCACCAAGAAAAGCAGCGTAAAAGTGACAAGTTGCCATTTTATGGGCTGTCGCAGATAACCAACCCCGGCGGCGGTGGGACAATTTTCTTTTTTGCCTTCGGACAGCCGGTCTTCACGCAAAGCATCAAATACGCAATCGAGGATTATGAGAAGAGTACATTTTATAAAACAGAAAATACACCATGTTATTGAAATATTACCAGTTTGGCAGTGTTCTGTGAATAAATGCATTTAGGTAAAATTAGATATATTTATATATGTATATGTGAATGAAATATTACCCTTTACTATTTGAAGGTTTTGTTCTGTTGAGTGTAACAGAATTCCACAGGCACAAATAGAGAGCGCAGCTAGTGGAAGGGGGGGGGATCCTACGGTTGACATCCTACGGTCACAGATCTATATCCGTTTCCTACCTAGTGTTCTACATTGATTCTCTTTGCCGTTTTATCGCAGCGCCTGAATTCTGTGTATAAACTTCGTGCAGTGTAGCTCAAAAATCCCACCACCAAAATTATTTTTTTTTTTGCACAAAAGAAAAAATATATATATATATGATGCAAAGCGTAGGTTTTTCTCCTGAGATGACCAATGTCTAAAATTAGTGAAATCATTGACAATTAAAGATGATCTCGTCTAAATCTATCTGTAGGGAAGCCCCGGGAGAGAAATGAGGACTTTCTTTTCCTTCTTTTGTTCCCCGATCTAACAAGTCTGATCCAAATTGTTTTCCTTAAACCTTTTCAAGTTCTGAGCGGTTCGTCTTCACTAAAACGCTTTAATGTTTTCTTCCAGGTGAGTTTTATTTAATTATTAAAAGATCATCTTGGACAAAACTATTTTTTCAAGCAAAGGAGAGAACTATTTAGAGCAGACTTAGAAAACGGATCAAAGGATTTATTTTTTGTTCTTGCTCCATTCTCTTTCCGTAGCTCTACTTGTGATACCTTTTTATTTATTTATTTTATTTTGATATCGAGTGCAAAATGGTCGAGAAGTTGAGGAAAGCTTCCCAGTTCGGTGCATCTTTGTTTTTTTTTTGTTGAACACAAAGGTGTCATAGAAAGGCCAACTGAGATCACTGGTAAGCTTACAAAGCTACTGAGACATTCAACTAACTCAATCTCAATAATGCTTCCATGCAAACTCTTCAAAACGTCTGAACGTGAAAGGCAGTATCCGATAAATAAAACACACGATTTTCAGAACTGTGGAGCGGAGGAACGCTGCCGAAAAGCATTCTGAGCCTTTTTTTTTTTTTTTACTGTCCGCAACATCTCGGCTAAGGTGCTCAGTGTGTTTACACAAGGCAGGTTTAAAGCAGTGATATATTAGTAAAGTTATGAGCGGAAAATACATTTCACTTCATTTACATGTGGATTTAGTCAAATAAAAAAAAAGAAAAAGAATTTACACTGTACAATACATCAATTCTATCTAAAGAGAGACTCGGAGAGTGAAAAGTGTAGAAATACTGGTGCTGCGTCAAGTCTAAAACTGGTCAGAGAGGAGGTCACACAGTCGCTGAGACACGGACTCCCTGCTGGTCCGGAGGGTGAGACGGTACATCTGAATAGGAAACACACACACACACGGTTATGCACCAGCCATATAAAGGTTCAATACAAGAACAAGTCTGTGTGTGTGTGTGTGTGTGTGTGTGTGTGTCTCTTTACCTCTGCTTGTGCGTTGGGCTCCAGTCTGAGGAGGCAGCCCACCTGAGTGCTCTTAGTGTGAATGACTCCGGATCCGACAAAGTTGGCTGGATTGGGATCTACCCCGTCCAGCAGAGCGACACCAAAACCTAAGATCTACGAAATAAGTTACAGAAGAGATATTAAAATAAATAAGTTTAGACAAAACCGATGAGGAGAATAAGTGCATTCAACCATGAGTACGAACTCGGAACAAGAATCGTTCCATTTCAACTGAGGGAACCCTGTCAAAACATTTGAAAGGTCCAGAACAAGACAGTTATCAGGGATTCAGAAGGGGGGAGCCTTGCGTTCAATCAGCATAGGTCTGCTTTGGCGTCAACAAGTTCTCCATCTTATCGGTAACGTCGGAAATGTCCTCCGAGTGGCTGACAAAGCCCATCGCTCACCAACTGGTAAAGGCAATAATCCATTCATGTTGACGAGTTACTATTTATTGAAAACTAGAGCATTCATTCTGAGTGTAGGGCAAAACAACAACAGCATCGGCATTTTTCTTTTTTGAAAAGCTGCTAGAAATTCAGCGATATAAACCATAAAATCCTTCTTATAAGAATTGAGTTGTTTTTACCTTGGCATTGGTCACATCCGTGTCCATCGGGTGTTTGGCTTTGAAGATTGTCTGAACCTCTTGCTGAGGACTGAGAGACAGAAGAGTCACGTATCTCCAGGACGACAGGAAGAGGACATGTAGACACAACTAGAGGACACAACACTAGCAGAAAAACATGAAGCCCGCTTTCAGAGTGAGATGAACAATGTTAAGAAAAGACGAGGGGGGAGAGACGAAAGATCCAATGAGGTATTTTATCCACTCTGACCCAGATCCGAAATAGAACTGGTAAGAGGAAAAATGTGTATTTGATTTTGGGGTGAACTGTCCCGTAAGAACTGAACACCTGATCACAGCCACTGCCGCATAACTAACTAAACGTCATTCAGCCATAAAACACTAAATATAAAGTTACTTTCAGATTACTCTTGATCCAAATGGTACGGGCGGGGACAAACCGCAGTGCGCTGATCATGTAAATTGAGCCTTACACTCCGAGCTGTTTCCAGCGCTGGAAGAAGTCTTGGGACTTCATCTCTGTGGGCTGGAAAAACTTGTTGAGCATCACGGGGAGTTTCACAGCAATGTTCTGAAGAGCTCCACCGTATCTATACACACACACACACACACACACACATTAGCAAGTGGACCTGAACTAAAACACGCGGAGAACAAAGTACGCATTCAGACACCGACCTGAACTGGATGTCGAGCACCGGTGCATCTGTGAAGTCCGACACGCACTCGATGTTGAGGATCTGCTGGAGCTGAGCCCCGCCTTCTACCGTGGGGTCGACCGCCTTGGCGTGGATATTCAGCTGTGGAGACCGCAGGGTCAAGGCTTCTACGGATACCTAAATGACACTAGCATGCATCTCAGCCTACGTACAACAGCGTTCACGTGTGTTGATCTAGCTGCAAAGTGCAAGGCCGTTACTGTGGGGCTGGAAAGGGCCAGTCGAGTCTGGGACAATAAGCTACCAAGCAGTGGTTAAGGATATGAGTCTTGAGAGAGTCACTACTGATGACCGATGAGGAGAAGCTGAGGAACTGGGTGGAGGTCTTGTTGCCGAAGAACACGTAGATGCGACCTGTGGGAGGACAGACAGGAAACCATCTTTGAGTTTATTCTTTATTCTTTATTGAACAGCATCCACCACCTTTAAAGTGATGGAAACACTAATCACATTCTGCATTACAATATTTTGGTTTCCAATGCTAGAGTGTCAGAAGCGCCCTTAAAAAGTGGTAACAAGCACATTGGAGACAAATACTGTCGTAGAGCTGCTCACCCAGGTTCTGCCTGTACTCAGACTTCAGTCCAATCTGCAACAGCTGGTTCTCAAAGATAACGCCGTTGTTCTTACAAACAAACCTAGAATTCACAAGCACAGTTACAAATGTACAACGAACAACTCTAGGAATTTGTCAGCGTTATTACCCCACAGTAGATGGCGGATCAGTTTTGTACTTTTTTTAAAAATTAAAGAAAAAGAAAAAGATGCCAGAGTGCATAAACAAAGCATCAAAGTAGACAGAGTTTATTTATCAAAACAGGCCAGTGGAGGATCCACCAGAGACCCCCTGACAGTTTTATTGTTTTTACTGGCTCCTGGACTCTTTTCATTGAGCTAAAGTGGCCCCCTAAGGCAAAGCAAGTTGAGCGTCCCGAATTAACACCTCGCGGTTGTATGCCCCTGCCGACCAGTGAAGTTACAGCACATCCATTCATTTGATCCCATCAAGACATTTGTGTGAAATTGTCATAATTGGCATATTGAGGCCAAAACACATTGTCACCTACATTGGGACCGTTGACCACCAAATTTTAAATCAGTTCATCCTGGATTACAACTGGACGTTTGTTCCAAAATGGAAGAGATTCCCTCCAGAGACGCATGTACAACCACCACAAACACCATACGACCTCGCAGAGACATAATTAAAAACTATTATATAACCTGTTCCACTTTGGGAATGCAAGATCCAGTGTTTTGGGAGTTTGGCCCATAGTAGGAGAGCAAAAGTCAGGATATCTTGGGCCTGTGCAGTTTGTGTTTTGACCATTCTTTTATTTAATCTGTCTCTTGTGCGTCCTCCAGCTGTTCCTGTAATATTTAATTGAATGTTGATTACTCCACAGCGCGTGAAACCACACTTTGGGCTAATTTCTTTCGCCAGACGAAGCTCAAAGTCCGGTCCTTACCTGGAGAAGTTTTCGTCAGACACATCTTGGGATGCAGGGCTGAAGCTGTCGGACAAGACGTCAACCAGCAGACTGGCTCCGGCTGAAGGGGCAGAGTTTAGATTTAGCAGGTCTGTGAAGGGGTGGGCGGAACCCTGGGAGAGAAACAAAGAAATATCCATGTCATCATACAGTATCTGCATACAACATCGGAACAGAAGTGTATAGTATAAAATGTGTTTTGTACAATCCCAGAATAATCTATTTAATTCCCTGCTTTCTAAAGCTTGAACATTTAAGTCAAACTAAAGCTTGAATTCCCTTTGTGTGGAATAAAATATTTACTATAATGACATTATTGACAGCTATCTGTTAGTAACACCCTGCCAGCTTCTGTGAGGCGCTATTGGCTGACGTCATTGTGTGTTGATGAGGGCGAGAACGCTTCTGATAACGAGACCGAAAAGGTTTCCAGAAAAGAAAGAGGTTTGGAGAATGGTTATGCCACTGTATCATGTTGATACTTTTCCCACATAGTTAGTCATAATAGTTCACCGCAAAAAAAAAACATTCAACGTTTTGCTGTTCAGTTTCTATTCCGCTATATATATATATATATATATATATATATATATATATATATATATATATATATATATATATATATATATATATATATATATATATATATATATACATATATATATATATATATGTGTGTATATATATATATATATATATATATATACACATATACATATATACACAAACATATATATACATACATACACACACACATTATTTATATATATATATATATATATATATATATATATATACATATATATATACATATATATGTATGTGTGTATATGTATGTGTGTGTGTGTATGTATATATATGTATATATATATATATGTGTGTGTGTGTATATACATATGTATATGTATATGTATATATATATGTGTGTGTGTGTATATATATATATATATATATATATATATATATATATATACACATATATATATATACACATACACACATACATATATATATACATACACATTATATATATATGTATGTATATATATATATATATGTATATGTATGTGTGTATATATATACATATATATAATGTGTGTGTGTATGTATGTATATATGTATGTGTGTGTGTGTGTGTATGTATATATATATATATAATATATATATATATATATATACATACACACACATATATATATATATATACACACACACACATATACATACACATATATATATATACATACACACACTAATATATATATATATATATATATATATATATATATATATATATATATATATATATATATATATATAGGACTGTCTCAGAAAATAGAATATTGTGATAAAGTTCTTTATTTTCTGTAATGCAATTAAAAAAACAAAAATGTCATGCATTCTGGATGCATTACAAATCAACTGAAATATTGCAAGCCTTTTATTCTTTTAATATTGCTGATTATGGCTTACAGCTTAAGAAAACTCAAATATCCTATCTCTAAATATTAGAATATCATGAAAAAGTATACTAGTAGGGTATTCAACTAATCACTTGAATCGTCTAATTTACTCGAAACACCTGCAAGGGTTTCCTGAGCCTTGAAAAACACTCAGCTTGTTACTCAGTAAACAAAATCACAAGTATGGGGAAGACTGCTGATCTGACTGCTGTCCAGAGGACCATCATTGACACCCTCCATCAGGAGGGTAAGACACAAAAAGAAATTTCTCAAAGAGCAAGCTGTTCACAGAGTGCAGTGTCAAAGCACATCCACAAAAAGTCTGTTGGAAGGGGGAAATGTGGCAGGAAACGCTGCACAACCAAGAGAGATGACCGCAGCCTTAACAGCATTGTGAAGAAGAGTCGCTTCCAGAATTTGGGGGAGCTTCAAAGACAGTGGACTGAAGCTGGAGTCCAGGTATCAAAAGCCACTGTTCACAGACGTGTCCGGGAAATGGGCTACAATAGCCGTATTCCCATGGTCAAGCCACTTCTGAACTCAAGACAACGGAAGAAGCGTCTGACTTGGGCTATGGAAAAGAAGCACCGGACAGTTGCAGAGTGGTCCAAAGTCCTCTTTTCAGACGAAAGCAAGTGTTGTATTTCATTTGGAAGTCAAGGCGCCAGAGTCTGGAGAAAGGCTGGAGAGGAGCAAAATCCAAGTTGCTTGAAATCCAGTGTGAAGTTCCCACAGTCAGTGATGGTTTGGGGAGCCATGTCAGCTGCTGGTGTTGGTCCACTGTGTTTCATCAAGTCCAGAGTAAATGCAGCTGTGTACCAAGAGATTTTAGAGCACTACATGCTTCCGTCTGCTGAAAAGCTCTATGGAGATGAGGATTTCATTTTCCAGCATGATCTGGCACCTGCCCACAGTGCCAGAACCACCAGTAACTGGTGTACTGACCATGGCATTACTGTCCTCGATTGGCCTGCCAATTCCCCTGACCTGAACCCCATAGAGAATTTGTGGGGTATTGTGAAGAGGAAGCTGAAAGACACCAGACCCAACAATGCAAATGAGCTAAAGGCCGCTATTGAAGCATCCTGGGCATCCATAACACCTCAGCAATGCCACAGGCTGATTGCCTCCATGCCACGCCGCATTGATGCAGTAATCCGTGCAAAAGGATTCCCAACCAAGTACTGAGTGCATTAATGGACATTTTCAAATGTTTGATTTTGTTTTGCTGTTATAAATCTTTTTTTTTTTACTTGGTCTGAGGAAATATTCTAATATTTAGAGATAGGATATTTGAGTTTTCTTAAGCTGTAAGCCATAATCAGCAATATTAAAAGAATAAAAGGCTTGCAATATTTCAGTTGATTTGTAATGAATTCAGAATGCATGACATTTTTGTTTTTTTAAATTGCATTACAGAAAATAAAGAACTTTATCACAATATTCTAATTTTCTGAGACAGTCCATACATATATATATATATATATATATATATATATATATATATATATATATTCTGCAGACAAAAGTGGCTATTTCTGTGACTTATCACACTTATCTAGCTATCGGTGTACCATGGTCCCAGCAGAGAGCATGGTGGGACTAGAGGAGGAAGGGCGGGGTCTGTTGGTGGGGAGAAGGTCTGCCATCAGTGAAGGAGAAGACTGACGGAGAAGGAAAAGACGAGAGAAGGAAACAGAAAGGAGAACAAGGACATGGGGGGGGTGAAAGACAAGTAAAGGTGAAGAACAAGGAGATGCTGAAAGAATATAACTATAAGAATAGTGTTTGTGTGATGGAGGCTTGTTTTAGGGGTGCATGAAACAGTCCAACACATTTAGAAATTATTATACAGTATGTGCTCATTTGTGTGCGAAACTGGTGACATTTATTTACAGGTTGTTGTTTTTTTAAATCAAAAAGATCTTTGGTAAAAAAAAAAGCTTAGCTCTACCAACCAGGATTTCATTTACAGCTCCATCATGGGGTTACCTTGTTCGTGCCTTCAACGCTCTCGCTGTGCTCGACGTTGCCGTTCCCGTTCCATCGGGTGTCGTCGATGTCGGGCAGGATGCCAGGGCCCTTCTTCCTCTTCAGCTTCGCCAGGATCGACGACTCTCTCTCTGGGAATGGGGGCATTTCTTCTAGGACCGTGGCCTGTGGAGAGAGAGAGCGAGAGACTGTGAAGGCCGATGAGGGGAGCCGAAGACAACCCCTCTACACTAAAATAGCGCCAGTGGAGTTGCATGTTGTGCCTCTGAAACCCCTTTCAGACAGCCTGTTCCAGGTGGGACCGTTAATCTATTATACCGCCTGCCACACGCACGCACGCATGCACGCAGCAAATGACGCCCTCCAATGAATAAAAATGTTCCTAATTTGAATACATTACATAAAACGTGGGTGAAAAATTAATAAAAAAGGATGCAGACCAGCTGATGTTAAACTGGACGTGACGCATCTTGCTCCGTGATATAGCGTCTCTGCTGTTTCTCCCTGAAGGTTTTAGTTTAACACAAATTTCTTTATTTTTTAGATTCTCCTAGTGTGCCTAGACTTCATCTATGATGTGACGAGGGATACCAATAACATTGTTTCATATTCATCGTGGCTGTGAACTAATATTACAAATGTAAAGTTATTCCAATAAAAAAAGTGGACAAACTTCAGGAAAGATATGAGACTTGAAGCTTGAGCGTGTGCGAGACTGTCAAGTGTAATCAGTATTTCATTGACAACTCCCGCACCAATATGTCGGTGCTGGCAATGCAGCTGAGCCTCAGGTACTCGATGGCTCTCTGCTGGAGTTCCACGTCGGCGTTGCGAAGCTGGCTGTCGGAGCGCAGGACCTCCTGGATTGTGGTCTTCACTTCGGGAAACAAGTTGATGAACTTGATGTAGGCCGACAGCAGCAGCGCCCGAGTCGGCACGGAGCACAGGTGGAACTTGGAGTGGAGGAGGTCAAACTGGACCAGAGGGCTGAATGGGGGAGGGGGACAGTGAAATTCAGACTCAACTTTGGTCATGGACTGACGCGAGCATTGCCCTGGTATATAAAGCTTCTTCTGCTCAGTTCCATGTGGTAAACACGGCGACCATGTTTTGTTGTAAGACAGCATATTGGTGTCAGTAGCATTTCTTTAAAGGGTTTGGTTCACCTAAACTTGAAAAAATACATATTTTCTAACCAGTATCTAGACATACAGATAGTTTGGCTTCATAAAAACAACTTCATAAGAGGGGAAATAGTCCTGGTGACAGTGACATCTTGAAATAAAGGGACAAGATCACATTGCTGTGGAATCGCTTCATGCTTCGACCACTGAAACCAAAACTCAGATATTTCAAAGCATGGTGAAACAAAACCATCTTTTTTTTTAAAGGGTGGATTCCTCCACGTGTATGCCATTTACCTGGAGCGCGAGTCACCCGCAATAAGGTTGCCAAACTCTCCCAGGATGTAACCCCCCACCTTGACCAGGTTCTCGTGGCAGGCGGGAGCCTGCAGCGCCTGTGAGTGTGCACAAAGAAGGACGACATTAGGAATGTACACGGCTACCTTTTCTGCAAGTATGGTTTCAGAATGGAATAATTGGCGGGCCAAAAGGGTCCCTTGGTTGCCACCGGTAAAATGTTATCATTCTTTGGTTATTTTTACTCTTAAAAAGAAGAAAAAGAAGAAAAATGAATGTAGTCAATCCATTACTATTGAGTATCCAATACAGAGTCAGATTCAACACTTAAAATTTAGATTGTTCAAGTACACAATTGTAAAGCAATTTGCTGCAACGCTCTGCATTAAGTAACAGATGCATCTCAGCTTGACTTCGATGGCTTCCAGTAACATTCTGTAATGACTTACTCGTAATTCGTGAGGTTCAAGTGTTATTTAATAGAGGCACCACGCTGCGTTTGAGGCAGCTTGTGCATCCAAAGCAAACAAAGGCTTCAAAAAGGCAGTTTTTAGCCAATACCTATCCATTAAAAAATAAACAGCTCAGTACATTCATAGGTCCTGCACTATAAAACAGGTTAGTCTGAACAACCTGTAGAAGGATTGGAAAAAAGACATTAAATGTGCCTTATGCGTAACACAGAGGAGCCAGATGGCCAGCAAACAAATCTAAAGTCTTCACCTCAAAGACAGTCTTGGCAGCGTAGCCCTGGACTTCGTCTCGGTTTATGACAATCTGGATGACGCGGTACCACACCTCCTCGCTGACGTGGTCGCCGGCCATGCGGATGAGGTTGAGAATGGTGTCCACGTACCAGGTGTAGTCCACAGCGTACTTCTCTGCCAGGATCGCCACCTTAAGCACCTGCGGGGCAAAAAGCAACCGGGTGAGGGCGGGGGCCGCGCACAAAAGGTAGCCGAATGGTGCACATGCCTGCGCCGGGGACCCACTATCTCCTCTCGGATCGAGTAGTCGGCGTTCTCCAGGTAGCTCAGCATCTCCGCCACGATCTGCTTGGCGTTGCTGCGGTCGCACATGGCATAGAGCAGGTCTACAGCCCGCTGGCGAACACTCACGTCTCGCTCCGTCTGGACGGGAAAAACATCTCATCAGCTGCAGCTACATAAATGCCACTGAGGCCAATCGATTTGACCAAATTGCTAAATTAAATTGGGGTAAATCATGCCTTTAAGTATTCTAGGATTGAAAAGAACAGAAACGTTTTTATTGTTCAGATGTGCATTGCATGTGTGGAAATGAGGGTGAGTGGCAGTTTGACGCACACACACTGGGAACATCCATTTCAACTCCTAGGGTTGTAATGGCCGAGATTTTCACGGTATGATAACTATCTCGGAAAATGTCATAATTTCACGAAAGACTATATTACACTATTATTATTATTATTATTATTATTATTATTATTATTATTATCAGCTACAATGACCCTTAATGGAATAAGAACAACATTATAATGAACAGAATTAAAGAATAAACAGGACCTCGATGCAACCGATTTCTACAAGGGTAATAGGCGCTTTTCTCCAACTTTTCTTCTCCGACACTAATTCAGTACTAAAAAGGATTTATGAATCCTTCACAGAGCAAAAACTTGTTTTAGAGGAAACTATCAAGGAGGTGATCATACATAACCACGGAAAAGGTGCAAAAGAATCCCAGTGGCTCCCTTACTGATGAGACCCATCAAAAGGCTCACAGCTGAGGGGAGGACTCACCTTCAGAGCGTTGATCACGGTGTCTATGTGCGTCTTCACCGCCTCATGGGAGAACTCAGAGCTGGCCAGCGTGCACATGCTCTCCAAAGCCAAATAACGGAGATTAGTCTCCCTGTGCTGCAGGAACTGGCCCAGTTGGTTGCAGGCTCGTACCAGCAGGGTGGGCTCGCTGCAACAGAACAGGCACAGAATGCCCGCACACATTTCAACTTCCAAAACAAAAAAACAAACGCGACGCAAAACTGGTTTGTGAGGTAATGGCGGCTGGGCTTGCCTTGCGACCTAAATGAAAAGTCCGAAAGTTTCTTGCTGTTTTTCAATGCAGTGTTACAGTCAGGTGTCTCCAGAAGGACTGCAAACTAACCTCAAATGCAACATGTCGGGGCCAAACACGGTTTGCTTAAAGCCCAATGGGGGACATTCGCCTGATGAAACAGAATTTCCTCATTTTCTTTTTCTCGTCTATAACACGGCCTACCTGTCGTGGTGGATGATGAGGGCGATGGCTTCAAACAGCACGGCGTTCTTCGCGTTGGAGTGCTGAACCTTCTTTGACTTGGGCGGCTCCTGAGCTTTGTTGAGGATGGTCTCCAGACACTCCGTCAGACGGCTTCGCAGAGCCGCATCCTCTGCAGCAACAAGGATTCATAGCCTTCACTTTATAACAACTATGAATCACTATGTCAGGGGTATTCAACTAAAATTTAAAAAGGTCCAGTTAGAGACATTTTCT
The DNA here is from genome assembly GCF_009769545.1 of Cyclopterus lumpus. Taxonomy (NCBI): domain Eukaryota; kingdom Metazoa; phylum Chordata; class Actinopteri; order Perciformes; family Cyclopteridae; genus Cyclopterus; species Cyclopterus lumpus. Next base: position 3,823,701 of record NC_046968.1, on the reverse strand, counting down.
TGAAGCAAAGGTCCAAAAGATCATAATGTCTAACTATTTAGTGTGATATATATTTAAGTAGCCTGGTAGTTGTATCAACATCTGCATGTAATCAAATTGAGCTCTAGCTTGTCCTGCCAGGATTTTAAACCTGGACTTGAATGAGTCAGGGCCATTCTCATGCACATGTGGAGGTGCTTATTGGTGAGCCTCAAACAATAATTATTTTTGATGATGTTCATTATGGAGAAAGTTGCCTCGCAGTTGTAGGTGGAGCCAAACATGGTTAAGATGTATATGGCAACTTTCCTCAGACCTGGGAAAGCTGTCTCAGGGACCATTTGAAGCCAGAAAGTGGAAGGGTCAGTTCTTAGAAACTGCTCTTTCAGGGACACATCTACTTGGAGATCAACCAGTTGCATCTGGAGAGGTCCAGGATTTACACATTTAAAGTGCTCCGTGACTTCCTTTGAGAAGCCCCTGACATCAGTGATGATAAATGGGTTCTGAATGAACATGGTGAGCTGCTGTCCAAAGCTGAAGCTGTCAAAACGGTTGCTGAAGTTTACGATCAGCTTATCAATGAAGTCAACAAAAGACATGTCTCTCTCTCCCTGAACCTGTTCCTGCACTGATGGGAAGTGTACAGTCTCCCTGCAGGTCTTCCTTGAACAACTCAAGTTTCTTTTGAAAGGCGCAGACAGCTGTCATCAGTTCACAAATTTAATTGTCCTTGCCCTGTAGCCTCAAATTCATTAACCAAAAAGGCCACATTATCCATCTGTTTCTCATTTTCTAAAAAGAGACTAAACGGTGTTGCCTTCTGATGTCTTAGCTCTGCCAAAAAAGACGCTACTTCCCTCCTGATGGACCAAAAACACGCTAAGACCATCCCTTTGCTGAGCCATCTCACATTATTGTGCAGCAAAAGATCATCAGTATTGGCATCAACTTCTGAGGAATTCCCTCAGCATGCGATGCTGGGTAGAAGAGGATGCCCTGAGAAAATTGATAATTTTCATCATTGTATTCATCACCTCAGCATGCTCATCTGACAGGGAGGCACAGAGGACAGATTGATGAATGATGCAATGGTAAGCTATGAGCTTGTCCTCTTTCAGTCTTGCTACAGCTCCTTTCTCTCTCCCTATCATAGCAGGGGCTCCATCTGTGGCTATTGAAACCACTTGTTTTGGCTCTATTCCTCTCTTCGTTAACATCTCCTTAATGGCCAGGTAGATATCTTCTCCTCTTGTACTGGTCTGAAGGGGAGTGACACCTAACAGATCTTTACAGAATGCTTTCTGGTCTGTGTACACTAACAGCTGAGATGTCACAGATGTCAGTGGACTCATCCACAGCTAAGCCTACACATGGTGCCTTTTGCATGGCTTCATTTAGCTGGGTTAGCATGTCCTGAGTTTAATATTTCAGTTCTCTTTGTGAGTAGTGTTTTAGCGACGACACTCATGCATTCTTTGACAAGCCCTCCATCAGTAAATGGCTTTTTGTGTTGACCCAAAACTCTACTTTTTCTCAACTTTCTCCGACGCAGTCGTCTGTTTCTCTCCCTTTATTTTCTACATGTATCGCTATCTTTCTTTTTCTTTCTACCATCTTTTCATGTGTAACCTGCCTCTAACTTTCTCATCTGTCTGTACTGTCTGTCGAGAGACGTAATGTGTACCACCGAGAATGCATAGATTTGATTGGCTCAGTGGTATCACGTGGGATGGCTTAACTCACATGCAATTGGGCTGTGCATTTCCTCATCCAATAAACCACTACCGTAAAGTTCCGCGCCGCAGGGTAAAAATAAAAGCGCCCTGTCAGGTTTTGAATCATAACCTTCTGTTTTGGCTGGCGGTCCAGGTCCGGATGGGACGGCTTCTGGGTCCGGACCCGGACCGCTGTCCGCCAGTTAGTGACCTATACTCTATGTAATGGCAAATTAGAAAGAGAGACATTACAGACTTCAAAGCCCATGTTGCTGGTTTTATGCTGGGTGTCTCACTAACTCCTCATTATACTAAATAATGAGAAACTGATGCGTTATTTGACTGTTTCTACTCTGGCGCCATTTAGTGTCAGAAATCACCTCATGCGACTGCATTCCATGCTAAAAGATGGAAATGATGACAACCGTTCAAAGTATTCTAGTTTTCTACAAGTTTGAAGCTGCTTCTACGGGAATAAACGCCTCACAAGCGCTGCCGGCTGTGGTGTCTCTTGTCCAAAGTGGGGAAAAAGATATGCATCCTACACCAACACAGCCTCACTTACAAGACATTATTGCAAATAAAAAGGAGACTAAATTGTAATTGTAAGCTCAGGATGAATGTTTTTGAGTCTCTATTGGAGGATTTCTAGGAAAAAATGTTGTTCACGCTGTAATTGTGCATATAGACAGGACTGCACTGTACCATACCGGGTGGAGTGTAGCACTGCAGCAGGCGCAGCAATTTGACGGACAACCACGGCGCGGCAACAAAGTAGTACGTGTAGTCCTGGAGGTCGATGGACGCCGAGGTCACGATCTGGACCAGCAAGACCAAGAGAACGCATCAGTGCATCGTCGGAATCAGATTTTTTGAAGATCCCCATGTGACGTTACAGAAAAACACCCACCCTGCTGAGCCTGGCCACCGCCAGTGAGATGGAGGTTTTGAAGTCCTCGGGACTCTTCTGGGCTAGAGTGGTAATGAGGCTGGCGGCCGCGGTCACCACTCCCTGACAGACAAAAATGACAGACCAACCGACACATTACTCCATCACACCGGGGAACTGTGTTTCACCTTCACAGATATTAGAGTGTCAGATAAAAACAAACAGCACTATATAATAATTCCATACAGTATGTACTACAAACCAATTCTCATCGTGTACCGTTTTTAGCAGTTTGTACAACTTGAATATTATACAAACAGGAAATGATACAGAGCGTGCAACGTGTTTCCTTGTCATGTGTCCTTGTGGGACAACAGTGTGCATCTACCACACACCCAGAAAACATATTTTGTATGCATACTGTCTGCTTTGAGGGTACTTTATTTAGTCACATTGGGCTGCTCACGGATTTGTGCCAAACCACCGCAGTCCGGTGCACGCAGCTGCACGTGGAATTCACGGTAAGTAGACTGATGCACATAATGAGTAACCAAAGTTCATGAGCTGAGGTATTTGCAGAGTGTGTGTGCCGAGGCTAGCGCAACGAGCCGGAAGACGTACATAGAAGACGAGGACAGTGTGTGTCGACACAGCCGATTTGAAGACTTGTAGCCTTTAGGGAGTATTCGAAATGTTCCTTATTTTTTAGAATGAAATAGTTTAGGTGGGCAAATTTATACCCCAGTGCCCAGCAAAAGACTGTGTCTGTTTGTGTCATTACGTTCTGTCCAAAATAAATGTAAAAGAAGCATATCCGTATGCAATTGTTTGCATAAGGATTTTTTGCATAAATTTTTTCACTAAACTCGCACCGCGACCTCTGTGTACCACACCCCAATAAACACACACGTGTGTGTGTGTGTGTGTGTGTGTGTAGGTGTAGGTGTGTGTATGTGTGTGTAGTGTGTGCGTGTGTGTGCGCGTGTGTAGGTGTGTGTGCGTGTGCGTGTGTGTGTGGTCTCACCAGGTGCTGATCATTGAGTAGATGGACCACTCGTGCCGTCCATTCACCCATGGGAACTAGGTCAGGGGACGTCCTGTTGAGCCGTAGCAGACACAGCGCCGCACTCTGCTTTACGCTGTCCATCGTGTCCCTGATGGGGGGAACACAAAACGACTTGATTCATCACAATCGGAAACGAATGGTTACTGTCAAAATGAAAAATGATAATCCTTTAAACAAAAGTCCTCCTCTTTTAATCTCATTAGTTCGTCAAAAACGGTTGTAAATAGCGAGGTTTTAGCAAAGAGGCACGTGTTTGGGAAGCACTGAGCATGTGGCCGGATAAGAGACTCGGGTTGTACTGCACAAGTTGTGCCAGAGATATATTTGATTGATGAAGTTTTGTTCAAGAATTCAAAATAAATACGGGGCGTGTAATTGATATTCAAATGTCCATGATTAAAATGGCATTGCTTACAATGAAAACCACTCCATAAGAGGCCATTACGGAATGGAAATACAGTGGGGGGGCTAATGCAGAAGAAATGCTGACATTAAAAACTGAAAATTTGGTCTGAAATAATGGAAATCTTAAGAATTAGAAAATTATAGTTTGGATGAGCTACTTATTCACAGTTAGTGTGTCACCGACTGTGTAGTTGACTTTGGTGAATCTGAACCCTTTCAAAACACAAAATATAACCTTTTAGTATTATTCCCTCCAAACCTGCCACAATGGGTCCATGAATTATGTTTTTTTACTCCTTGTGTGGACGGTGCACACGTTTTTATTAATGACCAACAGTCCCCCACTTTCAGAGATGTCAAAACCTGTTAAAATGTCGCTGTATTAATGTGCGTGTACAAACCCTGCCACCAAGATGCTGGGGATTTGAGACGCAAAAGCCTCGGCCATTTCTCTGCTGCCCACATTAGCAATGCAGTGCAGGGCCAGGTTCATGAAGGTCGGGTTGCGGCTGGTGAGGTCATTCTTGATGCCGTTGTTGATCAGACGGATCAGGTCGCTGTTTGAGTTCACCAGCACGGAGATGAACAGGTAACCCTAGAAAGCAGGAGATGGATTCAAAGCGCAATTCCACCATACACAGGAAAAACTATTATTTTTTAGATTGGTTATTAGTCCCCGCCCAAGCATATTCCGCATGCCAACTTCAGACACTGGATGAGCATGAGGACGAACTTACAATTTGTTTCTCTGTGTACTTGTTGGAGCTGAGGAGATTGACGGCCTCCATGTGTCCGAAGTCGATGTCATGGCCCAGAAGGAAGATAAAGAGCAGCTTGCAGACATACTTTTTTTTACTGTAGCCGTCTAGAGCCTTGTCTCCTATCAAACAGAAAAGAATGGATATGAACGTCTACATGAAGTTTAAAAACACAGGGATTAATCCGTACAATGGCCAATCAGTCTGTAAACACCAAATCATTGAGTAATAGAACAAAAGAAGAAAGTTTTCAAGAATGTTACGGTCAAATAATCCATTTGTAAATGGGCACAGGCCAGAACGAGTGGGCAGTGTGAGGCAGGAGGAGGCAGCTTCATTCCAGAGCAAACTAATTATAGGCAGCATGGAACAGGTGGCATGAGAAACACCACCAACAGAAGAACGTTAATGCAGACATAGACGCTGAGGTGCGGGAACTTATAGAAATGCAGACACAGCCATTTAAAAAAAAAGTTAAAAAAAACGAAGAAAAAAAAAAACTATGAAGCAACAGGAAAAAGGGGCAAAGGACAGATGGCTCTACTCATTTTGTAATTGTTTTCGTGCCTTCTTGTCTCCTCCGGCTTGAGGACTGGAAAATCTATCTCAGCGTTCCTTCTCTACAAACCCCCCCACACCCTCTCTGATTCCCAGAATGCATCTCAGAGAGCGAGTAGGTCTGCCAGATGAGCTACAGGCCAGGATACGTCGGTAGATGTACTTGCCTAATACCCATGGCTTATTAAAGAGGCGTGACACACAGCTGGGATCATCTCAAACCATTGTAACTGTCTCTTTAAAATGTATAAGTTGTAGATATGCAAGACGTTCATATGCACACACTTTCATTTTGCCTTGGGAGGCTCTATTCTATTTCACCATGTCGTTACTTGTGTCTGTATCTGGGGTGTTGGCTGCATCTAATCCTGCTGCTATAACCATGACGTTTACAAACAGCTGCAAACTACTAATTATATCAATAACAATCTCTCGCAATTAGCACAAATGTGTTGTGTTTGCACGTTGATGTGTAGACAGGAGTGCAATGTTCTTGTCCGTTGTGAGTCGAGTTCAAGATAAATATATAAACACTATTTTATGATCTTCTGACAGATCATAAAATACAGTGTGATAACAAAACAATGGACAGCTGATGCAGTTATGACACATTTTAGTCAACGTCGCTATAAAAACAGCTTTGCATCTGCCCTCCTTGCGTCTGTTCCTCCCCTTATTTCAGGGGAGGGGCTGAGGAGGAGGCAAGGAAAGAAAACAGAGGATGTACAAACTGGGAAATGAGAACAACCTTCTGGTCACAAGATGAGTTAGCGAAGCGGATTAAACAGCAACTGGGAAAAAATGGCATCATGCAAGGCAAAAGTTTGGTAATCCAATCAACAACAAAAAAATTAAATAAAAATAGCACACATCAGGTTCTACAAATCAGTCTTTGGATGGATGGAGAACCTGAGGCCATCATGAACACTGACTGAAGCGGAACAATTTGTGTTAGAGTCACCCACCTTTAAATTTGGAGCGGATATTGGCCAGTTCTTTGTTTATCCTCTTAACCTCGGCCTCTTTACTTTTACCTGCCAAACAGATCAAGACATGTGGCATGTTAAGTCACGATGTGATCACCCATTTTAATATCATACTTCTTCCCCGTTTTGGCTTTTGGCTGCTTTTGGTTTCATTTGTTCGTGCCGTGTGTTGTCACTAGGGTTGCAAAGGGGCGGAAAGTTTCCGGTAAATTTCCGGACAGTTTTCCTCGGAATTTTGAAAAAAATTGTGCCTAAGTTTTTTTGCAAAGCATATAACAGGGAACTTAAATGTAGTTGAGAACAAGACTATGCACGCCTAGCTCAGCTGGACCCTGAATGCAGCTGGTTGGGAACATTGTCTGCCAGAAACATAAACGTTTTTGAACATCTTTGTCATCAGTGTTGCGTCTGAACATTTCAGCCCTATGCCTGGCAAGTGTGAGAGCGCCGAGTTGCGTAGAGGCCAAGAGCGGTATTGCAGACAGATAGAGATTTCAATTATAGCTCGCAACATATTGAAAAAAATAACTGAACTAGTTCATTTTTTGGAGCTGTGAACTTAGTTCAACATTTTGAATTATGAACTATGAACTGAACTAGTTCATTTTAAAATGTGTGTAACTCTAAACTGAACTTTCCCAACAATGTTTGTCATTACCTAGCATATTGATTACTTGGTAAACTGAAGCCATGTTCATTTTAATACCAAGTTTATTTGTATACAGTGGACTAACTTTTTACAGCAATGAGGAGGACGTTGATGAGGTCCAGGAAGAAAGCATTTAGACCTGAAAGGATTCAGGGAAAACACCCACAAAACAATTTGGGTGGGGGGTGGTGATCATAGGGAATACACCTTTTTCATTCAACGTTCATGTTTTTGTTGTTCGATGAAAGAATAAAGTTCTACTCACAAAATGTCAAAAAAGTCATTTTTAAAAGTTGTATTATAAATGTTTGCATGCATGTCTGCTTATGACAATGTACATGCAGTTAAATTACCCCAAAATTCCCAGTTTATTCCTGTTAATTCCTGTTAATTCCCATTTATTCCAGTGGAAAGTTTCCAATGTGAATATTCACAGAATTTTGCAACCTAGTTGTCACAATAAAAGAATCTGTAACTCAAGACAATGTTACGGCTACTTAGTGTTATTTTGTAGGTCAGTAGAAATTAGTCCCTAAACCCGGCAATGAGTAAGCCTTTTTTGCAGTTGTGGTTCCCTGGTCTGGAAGCTGATGGATTTTGATGTTAGAAATAGGTCTGGTAAACACGGGCGATCATAATAATTTGTTTTGCGACATAAAATATGTCAGTAAATACCCCGCAGCTGAATCTTTAAAACTTCTGAAAAGTCCCGTTGTCTTTTTGTCGAGGTAACCGGGGTGATGCTGACTTCCTGGTTACTCCCCCCCCCCCCCCCCCCCCCCCCCCCCCCCCCCCCCCCCCCCCCCCCCCCCCCCCCCCCCCCCCCCCCCCCCCCCCCCCCCCCCCCCCCCCCCCCCCCCCCCAAAAAAAAACCATCATCCCTGCAGCACGCCCCATTTAAACTAACAGACATATTAGCTAAACTAAGTGGCCACTTTATTAAGTACACCTTTAGAATGCTGACATCCCTTAAGAGATTATGGTCCATGTTGACAGGATGGCAAAGAAGCACCAAAGAAAAAAGAAAAATAGTTCTGCACCTCACAATTACAAGATTATGCATCTCATTGCAAATCAGTTGTGTGACTTTCTACATCAGAATAGTTTATTTGAGGAGTTTCAGTCAGGATTTAGAAAACACCACAGCACAGAGACAGCACTGGTGAAAATTACAAATGACCTCCTAATTGCATCAGATAAAGGACTCATCTCCGTACTGGTATTATTAGACCTTAGTGCTGCGTTCGACACCATTGATCATGACATCCTATTACAGAGACTGGATCAGTCGATTGGCATTTCAGGTACCGCACTAAGTTGGTTTAAATCCTATTTATCAGATCGATCTCAATTTGTATTTGTAAACGATGAAGCCTCAATGACCACCAACGTTAATCACGGAGTTCCACAAGGTTCTGTGCTTGGACCAATTTTATTTACCTTACATATGCTTCCTTTGGGCAATATTATCAGGAAACACTGCATAAACTTTCATTGCTATGCAGACGATACTCAATTATATCTATCGATCAAAACAGAGGAGACCAACCAGCTCGCTAAAATTCAAGAATGTCTTAAAGACATAAAAACATGGATGACCTACAACTTCCTGATGTTAAACTCAGACAAAACTGAAGTTATTTTACTGGGCCCTGAACACCTCAGAGATCAATTATCTGGTGATGTGGTTTCTGTAGATGGCATTTCCCTGGCATCCAACACCACTGTAAAGAATCTAGGCGTTATCTTTGACCGAGACTTGTCCTTTAACTCCCACGTTAAGCAAATCTCAAGGATTGCATTTTTTCATCTACGTAACATTTCAAAAATCAGGCACATCTTGTCTCAAAAAGATGCAGAAAAGCTGGTTCACGCGTTTGTTACTTCCAGACTAGATTACTGCAACTCCTTATTATCAGGCTGCTCTAATAAGTCTCTTAAATCCCTCCAGTTGATCCAGAATGCTGCAGCTCGTGTACTCACAAAAACTAACAAAAGAGATCACATGACTCCTGTATTAGCTGCTCTGCACTGGCTCCCTGTAAAATCAAGAATCACATTTAAAATTCTTCTCCCCACCTACAAAGCCTTGATTGGTGATGCACCATCATATCTTAAGGAGCTTGTAGTACCATATTGCCCCACTAGAGAGCTGCGCTCACTAAATGCGGGGCTACTTGTGGTTCCTAGAGTCCTAAAAAGTAGGATGGGAGCAAAAGCCTTCAGTTATCAAGCTCCTCTTTTATAAAACCAGCTTCCACTTTCAGTCCGGGAGGCAGACAGTCACCTCATTCAAGAATAGACTTAAGACTTTCCTGTTTGATAGTGCTTATAGTTAGGGCTGAATCAGATTTGCCCTGGTCGAGCCCCTTGATATGCTGCTATAGGCTTATAGGCTGCTGGGGGATGTTTTAGGATACACTGAGCACCTATCTCCTCTTCTCTCTCTCCTTATGGATGAATGTACATCCCTCCATTGCACCTTATTAACTCTGCTTCCTCCCCGGAGTCGTTGTGACTTCACGTCTCATAGGGTCCATTGGACCTGGAGGTGTCTGATGCCTGGTGAACCGGCCTCCCGCGTTGGCCCTGCTGATGCGCCTCCTCTCTACCTCCTTCTGTTTCATGGATTGGAGTTCCATTCATACATTGTCATATTCATGTAATGTGTTTATGTAACTTTGTAAATGCTGTTCATTCTGTACACATGACATCTATTGCTTCTGTCCATCCGGGGAGAGGGATCCTCCTCTGTTGCTCTCCTGAAGGTTTCTTCCCTTTTTTCCCTGTCAAAGGTTATTTTTGGGGAGTTTTTCCTGATTCGATGTGAGGTCCTGGGACAGGGATGTCGTATGTGTACAGATTGTAAAGCCCTCTGAGGCAAATTTGAAATTTGTGATATTGGGCTATACAAAATAAACTGAATTGAAATTACTATGAGACTCATGAGAATATTGTCTCTTTACGAGACGAGACAAAAGGAACCACAATAATGAATGCCGGTGTGGGACCTGAGGTTATGGGTTGTTGTGGCAGCAGGGGGCGTTCAGGAAATGGAAAGATGTGTTTTGGTGTTGAGGAAACGGATTGTGCTGAGCAGATCCAATAGAGCTTATCTTCCTTGACAGTGAGCCTGCATGCACAAAACTCCTCTGTGCGGATGCTGTATCAGTTTTAAGTAGTGGTAAACACTTCTGGGTGGCAAGGCTACATACTGTTGCCATTGCACTGCAATTGCATAGCTATGGAAACTGTGTGGGCCCCAAGGGAGTGTGCTGACGGCTGCTGACAGTACACACTTAAAAACAGGCACAACTGTGAAATGTAGGCGCCGAGACTGGTCACCGACAAGACAACAAGTGTAGCCCTGGTCTTCGTGCTGTGACGACATCAGCGTCTTCTGAAACCTCAAACCACAATCGAATCAGAAGTCCTCTCCATCTGTCGTATTGGGTGGGGATGACTTTTCGCATTGTCCCTAAATCCTAAATCAATTAACTTAATCAGCATCTACTGTGAGCAGCACAAGTCTGTGAATAATTCTCAATGCTTGGTGAACACTTCGGGAGAAGGGACACGTATTTGGCAACAGTCCCGCCCCCTCTAGAAACACACACGAATGTGTTGCTATTAGTGTGTGACTTGGAAACTGAGCGCCAGTTCCCTTTAGGAGATCTACGGCAGGAAGCTTAAACCCTCTGGGGACGTTTACGGTCTCCTAGCTGGGCTGGTTTTTAAAGCCCAACGCGGAGGTTCATCGTTTATAGATGTGCACGTCCTCCTTGACGCTAACGCCACCTGAACTACTAGCTAGCTAAACTGTCAGTTGACAACAAATACAAATACATGTAAATGGTGCGAAAGGCTTTCCCGCTCACGTAGAATTCCTCGCAGGAACCTACACAGACTTAATACAAATGGCAGTTTACGTGCATTATCTGCGGTTAGCCGCGCGGCCCACGCCCTTCGACGTGACGTTTAGCAACTGGAAGCTAGCTGCTAGCGTCAACTAGCTGGCCCGCCGAGTGGTCGTCCAAACTCCACTCCGGTGAATTAAACCCACCATTGCGGGTAGCATGGCGACGGGACGCCGCTTTTACCCCGGACGTGTTCCGGTAAACCGCCGGTCGCGTCGCTAATCCCCCCGTTGCGCCCGCTAGCTTCGTGGCTAGCCTAAGCGAGAGCGGTCCGTGAAGGTGATAAACACAACTTACAGTTCCTGATGTCCGAAATGAACACGGCCAGGCCACGCATCCCGTCCCCTTTAGAAACCGCAGGCATGTTTGTTCACTCCCCGCTGGTGGGACGCGTTCTCTTCTGCGTGTCAAACAGTCCGGCTGTGGGGAGTAACTTTGTTTCAAAGTTGGCTAAGGCGGCTGGTAAGGCACTGTGTCCGACAGGGAGCCCCGATATATGACGGAGACAGGAACCAGAAAGGCTGCGGCCGCGTTCCGTACATCGCGCTCACACCTACTACGACCGGGGGCCGCGTTCCGTACTTGGGGTGTTTATCAACTGGAAACAAAATATTTAAAATCATTTTTCATTTGCAATCGCCGCAAAAAAATTAAAACATATATATATATATATATATGACTTTATTAAAGGTTATTGAGGGAAATAACAAATCAAGAAAAGGCTAATCTTTTTATAAATGAAGGTAGTTGTTTGTCGTCCTTTTGTTGTTCAGACCTACAATAAAGATATAGTTTAACCAGATGGTGAATCAGAAAAGAAATCTAATATATAACTTGAGTTAAATTGTCACTATGGTATAAATCTCCAGTGATAAATCAGATTAGCTGCAGCATCCAATCAAATAACTGATGAACAGTGAGGGTTGTGTTAAAACACTTCCTGGAAGACCGCTCTCGCTCATGGCTCCTCCGAGATCGCTCCTCAGAGCAGAATAAGGCTGCGGTGGGATAGGCCTTTTTTTGTTAGGAAGGTTCCTAACTGAGTGAATTGAACTATCTATAGCCGCCATGATAAGAGATGGTCGAATTCTCTAAATGCAAAGGAAAGGAGCTTCAATGCTTCTTTACTTAGCTCCTTTAACATAGGAAACACGGGACCTTAGAAAGGAAAGGAGATAATGCCGGCCCACAATTCCTTGCGGCGGCAACATTTATAGTGACGCACCATTCGGCCGTTCACGAGAACAAACGATCATGACCGACAATCTCAGATCATGTAAATAAGGTGTTTCATAAACTATTGTCTGCATATTATTATGATCAGATTATAATCTGCATATAAACCATAACAACAAAGATGATATGAGACATTGTTAGTGGAAGATCATATTTAATTCAGCATGTTCGAAACTAAACAATGAGACAGTTTAGTAGCTTTATGCTCCGTGACAATCCCTTGGTTTCACTTTTATATTCTTCTTTCATTTATATTCCAACCTTGTTAATAAAGTAATTGAACCAGATTGCTTATGTTGTTAATAAAGTAATACTTTGAACCAGGTTATTTATGTTGTTATGATATTATACATAGATATTATACACTATAAGAACACGGACAAAGTATCTAAGATGATGTTTTTGTAGTCCATCTCCTGAACATTGTAGTTTCACCGCTGCAGACTGATGTCACTAACATCCCCCTGCTGACGCCTCATACTGTAACTACGTAGTTTAGTGAAAGTGAAGTCGGATTCGTTAAACAGCGCTATTGTCTTTTCCTAACTCCTCATGAATTCTCCTTCCCATCTTTCCTTGACCCCGTGATGTTTTCCAGAGAGGTCAAGGAGAAGTGGTTAGGAATAGACTTTAGGAGGTCATTATTTGACTATTCAGCTCTTAGAGCTTTAGGATGTCCGCCAATATGGCGGCGCAGAACAACTTCCGGTTCAAGCAAGGAAACGACAATTAAGAGACTTGGGATGTACCCACAGCCTTCCACACATTATTCGCCCGAGTTAAAAAATTCAGCTTGCACGAATGAGGCCCATTTTTCATGTTGCGTCATTCACGCCGCCCGGTGGAAATGCGCGTTAATAGCATCCATACGCGTCTGTGCATTGACTTATCTATGTATCTGTTTTTAAACTACTTCTCAGTAGTTGGACTTTTTTATTTCATGTTTGTGCATGAAAGCAGTGTTGAGTATTTTTTTTAAAGGCTGAAGTCACTGAATTGTTTTGTATGTTGTATTTCATTGTGTCCTTAAGATGCACTTTTGGGTTTTTAATTGAGTGTAAATGGGAATATTTCTAAATAGTTTCTTTCCTGTTGGCATACTGTGATATTCGGTACCATCTCAGGTTCAAACTGCCCGATCTTTTCAGTAAATCAATTTGAGAAGAAAATGCTCCTCGAGGATGATGGTGGGTCCCAAAGCCACACCAGTTGAGAATCACTGCCCCCGACGACATCTGACACACATGTTCTTAGCAGCTCACTATTATTTGTTGAGTTATGTCCTTCTCAACTGTGAAAAAAGAGCTTTTAACAAAGTTAACGTGTTTGTAATGTGGGTTTCTTAACCTAAATTAAATGGATTTATTTTATAATAACAGAGACATTTGCTTACATATATTCTTACATTTATATAAATGCTTGTACGATATTTGTACACTTGAATAATCAAATACAAATACAGTTATTTAACAATATGTTAGGGAGTAGTTACATTTAAACAGTGTTACAGTTTCAATCGGGCCTTTGAGAGCAACCATGATGCTGATGTGGCCCACGGTGAAAATGAGTTTGACACCCCTACTTTATATGACTGGCCAAAGTTACCTTGTATGACGGACTTTGACTGATTTTGGGCAGATTTAGATTTTTGGATATATATTAGCTTTTTTTAAAAAAAGTCATAACAAAAAGGTTGGGGGGACTTCAGTAGGCCTGCAGCACAAATCCGGTCCCAGCCTTCTTGCCACATCAAGTGTAACTTGAGGCCAAGTGCACTCTGCACACAACACTTCGAGGCCTGTCCCATAAAGGAGGTACTAAGTACTGTATTATAATTCAACTCAAGATGATAAAATCACTACAGCTTAGTCTCTAACCACCTTGGATGAAACCCATTCTCACTAGTTCCCCCAGTCTCCATCCAACTTCACAATCCCATTACTTTTATACCCAGACCATCCAACCCACTGATCCCCACCCAAACCTCTTCAACTCCAGCTTGCCTCTTCTGACCCCCATAACAACCCCTTCCCCTAAGACTCTCAAGTGTTGAGACGGCTCAGGGCTTCTTCAACAATGTCCAGCTCATCCCGGATGTCCTTCACCATGCTATTGATGCTGTTAGTGTCTTTCAGGACGTCCATACTCTGGGTGTAGGGGTTGTAGCGTACAGTGAATGGCCGCCAAATGGTCCTAGCAAACTCCCTGCAGACACACAAACGGTCAGTTACATCCATCGCCCAGTTCAACTGTTGACATGTCTGAAACATTGTTGCTCCAAAATCAATTCACTAAAGTTGTGTCTGTGGTCCCTTTTTTCCCCATGAAAGGTTTTTTTCTATTTTTTGGGAGTTTTTTTTTTTTTTGTAGTTTGGCTTCCTTGAAGAAATTGTACTTTCATGATTCTTGGTGTTCTGAGTTTGTACTGTAATGGTTAAATATACTTATTGTAAGTCGCTTTGGATAAAAGTATCAGCAAAATTATTGTTTTTAGAGAGAAACAGACAGGTCTTTATTCACAATCATTAAAAAGCCAAAGCAGCATTTCAGTAGACCTTCACTAGCTTGTGTAACATATACTGTATATTTTCACACTAGTTAAGGATAACTAACTTAGGCTACTATGCTAATGTTAACGCGGCAGGTTTTTATGTCGAAACGTGGCATTTTTAAAATGTATGTCCTTCCATCATCTCTGGGTAATTTGTATACCTATTACATGTTTAACCATGACCAGCTCCAAATCCACCAAACCAGCCTAAAATTAAATAGCATGGAGCAGTGCCGGATAGTTAGCTGGCCAATACTGCGCTGTGCTTGTCCAGGTTGAATTAGTTGCTAACTGCAACAGTTATGGGGTAAAATCTTAAAGTCAGAGAATTGATCAGCGCGACATTAGTCATGGAGGAGAATTTGACTGACCTCATTTTGTTCTTGGCGTCTTCGAAACTCTCGGAAACAAAGTAAACGTCTTGGAACGTCGTTATAATGCACTCCTGATTACAGGTCACCACGGGGTCAAACGGAAGGATATTGGCCCTGCCAGACAAAGCATGCTAATAGAAAAAACAAACATGTTTACATCCTGAGAGAATGCCTCTCTTAACCTGGTTGGTCAAATAGCATTGTTTTGGCCGACTGCATGTAAATGCTAGTACAGGATTGAGGTAACCTGGATTAGCACATAGGAGAAATGTAAAGTGTCTGATAAGTGGTCGTTAAAGCTAGTTAGCACTTCCTCTGAACACCTTTTGCTGGAAATGAGCTGATGCTACAGGAATGCAATTGGTTTAGGTGAGTATTGGTGTATTCATTTAAATCATGATCATTAGATAGACATCACTGATGCCATATCAATCAATGGGTTTGCAGTAACAAAGAGGAACGGTAATGGGAAAATGGCCCAGGAGATATGATCCGAAATCTCAGCAGGTCAAGGGATACCTTGAGTTCACTGATGGAGGAGAGGAGTCCGGCTCCATATGCCCTTAGCCTGCCATCCTGCTTACATAGGCCAAACTCCACTGTGAAGAAATAACACTAAAACAAAACAGGTTTTCATTTTCATATATATATATATATATATATATATATATATATATATTATATATATATATATATATATACACACACATATATATATATATATATATATATATATATATATATATATATATATATATATATACACACACATATATATATATATATATATATATATATTTACAAACACACTATCTATATCTATATCTATCTATATAGATAGATAGATATATGAGAGAGAGAGAGAGATATTTGTCTTGCCTAAGTCTAAGGCAGTGGTTCTCTAACTTTTTCTGTCCGCCCCACTTTGGAGGAAGAAAAATGTTCATGCACCAAGAAAATTGAGACAAAATGGTCCATGCTGAATTTTTATTGAAATAACAACATTGTGTGACTCTTCTATCTGTGCTTTTATAAATAATAGAATAAAGAAAATTGAAAGTAAACAAGATTGCTCCATTAGACAAAAACAAAAAAAAAGTGCAATCACAATGCAAATAAAGTTCCATCTGTGCCAAAAATAACTAATATTTGGCCAACACATTGCTTATTGTGGCTGCAATTAACCTGTTTTGCACTGAATATATTTTAAAGATAATAACAATAAAGTCCAACCTACCCACTACAGGCGCACACCCCACAGTTTGAGAAATACTGGTCCAAGACTTTATCGTTACTACTATTCTTATTGATACTCCCTATTAGTATTAGTATTAGTTTGGTTCAGTATTCATCAATACTCTGGGGTAGTATTTATCAGTGCTGGTTCTTTTTCAGGTGTATAGATGTATTTACTTCATCTATACACCTGCACCTTTGGTTTTATTGCTCGTACATCGTACTCGATGTGCAAGCTGTGAGGACGTTGTCACTGGCGGTCGGCGAGATGCTGCACTTTTTGCATCGTCAAATCCATTGTCGTCAATGTGTGCGGAGAATGCACGCTCCAAAGCGAGAGCGAAAAATCGTTGCGGTGCGCAAGCGTTCCCTAACTCCTATTTTCAACAGGCTGACTGTCACTTGCTTCACCCTTTCCACCCAAGTATGTCACAACATCCAGTTGAAGGGTCAACTAAATTGACAAGTCGGAGTAAAGCTATTATAATTTATAAATTATATATATATATATATATATATATATATATATATATATATATATATATATACACATACACATTTTAGACACAACATGCAAGAGGGCCTTTAGCCTGAATGAATGTAAGGCTATGTAATGTGACCATAGTAAATGTCATGTTTGTGCGTGCGTATTTTCTCACTGTGGCTAGTTTCTTGACAGCATCATCTGAAGCTCCCAGCGATGCTATGCCAATTTCTTGGGAGTACTGGGCGAAGCTGGGCTCAGCGAGCAGAGGAACGTGACCCAGCAGCTCATGGCATGTGTCTCTACATCCAAATGTGAGAAGGCAAATGCAGGTACTGCTTCACTGAAATACTTAAAAAAAATAAACAGTAGTATGAAGTGAATGCCTATTGTGCGTACTCACGGTTCAGGTGTGTACAAAGGCTTGGAGCTGTGGCGGACATACTGAGTGCAGTGGAACACTCTGAAGGCCAGGCCCGCTAGGAAGTCCCTGGGGGAGAGGTACCCTGCTACTGGCCGGATGATGAAGCCTGAGCGGTCTGCACGCGCGCGCGCGCGCGCTCTCACACACACACACACACACACACACACACACACACACACACACACACACACACACACACACACACACACACACACACACACACACACTTTAAAGGTCATATTGATACTGCTGATTATTCTAACGATGAATGTGCACTCGTGTTGCTTCTTGTACATGCTGCTGTTGAAATTTTGGATTTCACCACAATAAAAAGTCCATTGATCTCCATTGTAAAGCTGTAGAAGCGAATCTTAATCTTGAGGTTAGACAACGTAACCTCAGAAGGCTAAGAAACAAGTTTTAATTTTTTTTAAAACAATTAGCGCTCTTGAAAAAAACTATTTTTCAATATCACGGTATTCTGAGTGACAGGTTGAAGATTTTGACAGGATGGCATCTTGCTGCTGTGAAAGCACTCAAAATTGCAAAATGCTGAGACACTCATGAACCAGCATTAGAATTAGTCGGCTTAGGTCGCGCTTGTCTTTTCAATGCCGACATCGGATGCCCCAGATTGGAACTCAGTGTCATCCACTCATGTCTCTCCACGCTTGACGCCTAAATGCAACCCATCATATAAGAATATTCTGGAAGGCGCTGGATAAACACCTGTAATGTCCCATCAACACTTCACAATAAAAGTCTGCCGTTATCTTTGCTGCTTACTCTTCCTCCCTGATGTATTAGTCGTCCCCTATATTTGCTTCAAAATAAAAGTGCCCCGTTATTTTGTCATCTAAATGTTTTATTTGTAATGAAACAAATTGAGAAATGTTGAGCTTTAATCGGCTGTAACTTAACAGGACTCCTCCCTTGAGGCGGGAGGATGATGCGAGACCTGTGTTTTGATAAATTGTCCAGCTTGTTGCCACATGCTCTCTGCACCCCACTCAGATCTGAACTCGATGTGAGCCAGACCACCTCGGCATGTGATCTGGTCACGCGAACGGCTTTGGTCGGCCAATACGTCCATCGGCGCGATCGAGTGACAGAAGTCGCATCAAGAAGTCGAATCGAGAAGCCGCATCGAGAAGCCGCATCGAGAAGCTGCCCCATCCGCATCGAGAAGCCGCGTGTGGCCACGGCCTCATGATTCAAGCGGTTACCCTTGAGGAAGTGCGAGACGTCCTCCAGCTGGGGGATGTTGTCTTCGCTGTAGCCGCAGTATTCGGTCAGCAGGGGGAGGTTCTTCAGGTACTCCTTGCAGGCGTGGCTGGGGTAGAGCTTTTTGAGCTCCTTGAACACAACCCCCCAGGTACGCACCTCCTCTGTTGTGAAGTCTACACGAAGAATAGGATCGCCACTGACCAAACATAAAGAGTCCGTTATCAAAATACAGCTTCGAGAGATTAAACATACAAGATGGGGGAAACGACGTATGAATGTTCTGAATTCCTTTACACCGTGTCATTTAGTGGGAGAGTATTCTCAACAAGCATTACTTTGATTTAACTCTGTGCTTCTTCGCCATCAACAGTGCCTTGTCGTCTATTGGTCAGATTAACGGTTGAGAAGGCAGAAACACCATTAGGCCTACTTCTTTGTTTTAATATTTATTATAAGTGAGAAAACCAGGTGTCTCATATATAAAATATATAAAACACATATTCGTCCTTCAAATGTAGTTTCCAAAATCAGGGCAGTAACCTGGGCAACCCTTTTCACCGGCGCCCAGCGCCATCTTAACTGGTTCTCACTTCATCAACTATTCTACATATTTTCTTTAAGGAAAATGTAATTAAATTTAGCTTTATATACTCAGACAACCTAAATACCCTTTTTTCGGTTTTCTAAAAAAACTGGAGCCTTTAAATTAAAAAGCTCGATCACACGATAACTAACCTTCTTATTTTCCTGACTTTTGTTTACCCAAATATGTGTGACATCATTTTATTTGATCTGGCAGTCAGATGAAGTGGAGTTGGTTTGCCTCAGTGTGTTTGGGATATTTTGTTTTGGACCTCCGAGACAAAATGGCGCATGCTCGAAGGTTTCACCCTTCGATTTTGAACTAAGTCACTTAAAAATTGATTTTATACATCGAAGTGAAGCACGACAATTTGCATCACAGTCAAGGAAACCGTGGAACTCACAGTTTGTAGCTCATCGCCAAATCAGCAAAGTACTTTCTTCTTTTAAGGTACACGTTGTCTTTAAATCCCTGCAAAAAAAAAAAAGGAAGTCAGACTCACAATCTCAGTTTTCACAATGTCCCTTTTGTTATAAAAGTAAAGAATGTATCACAGCTACTCCGTAATTAATCCTCACCGGTATGGTCGGCGTTCTAAGTCCGAGCCATACATCAAAACCCTGTTCGCAGACCGATCCAAATCAGAGATCTTCTTCGGGAACCACGGCAAACCGGCTATGTCTGTCACACAATTAAGGTTCAGTTCAATTAGAAATCTGCTTGCATCTCATTACTTGATGATGGTATTTACTGCTATTTAAGCATGAAAAAATGCGTTCTCTCATTGTAAATCCCGAAGGCCTACCATCATCAGGCAGACTGGAGTTCCCAAACGGAGTGATCTCAACAACATCGGTGTGGGTTCTCAGCAGCTGAGTCAGCTCCTTGAGCTGCTCATGGTCAGTGTCACAATCCACGAAGATCTCAAAGTCTGAATTCTTCCTCTTGGACTTGCGGGACTCAATGTGAACAAGGTTGACGTGCTTTTCCTGCACGTACATGCAATGCAAGTGGAATAAGCTTCCGGTACGGGATCAGACCAGTATTAGATCATTTCAACGGATTCAGCAGTTTGCATTTAAAGATAACAGCATGCACGTTTTTTTAAAACCTTTAAAATCAAACAACACACCTGGAAAAGCCGAAGTGCCCTCACGAGACTCCCCACTTCATTTTTTAGTGAGAATATGATGGTCGCAACGCCCTTGGCAGAGCTGCTGGGCCTTGCAGTGGAGATGCTCTGGTTGTCCTGCTTCTCACCAAATATACTGAATGTGACCTCAAAGAAAATATGCATCAGTCGGTCTGCAGTTCCAATCACCCTGCAGCAAGACTGTACACCTATGCCGGCATATAGGTTTGCAAAAAGACAACAACACATTAGCTTTCCTGCTAAAGTCTTCTTCTTAGCAAACTTACAAACATGGACATAAGCCACCAAACAAACATTCTTTGTTGATATTCACACTGCCTAATGCCATTTAGGTGATTAGATGCTCAGCTGCAGCGCATCAAACAGCCTCTGAGTTAGAGAGCCAATACCACTAACAACACTTTGACATGTCGGCTACAGCGCAACTTTATTTTTTTTATCCTTCTCTCTCTTTGAATCTGGTGTGACACTCTTATCAGGCTGTCAATCAACCACATATATTATATTGGATTGAGATGAAAAAAGGCACATCACGTATTTCCCCAAATACTTTTTTTTCTTCTTCCTTTTAATAATCAAAGCAGCACATTACCAATAATACCAGTAATATAAAAACAGGTTGACATTATCTTTGTCTACAGAAAGAAACATCATTTCCGTTTTCTGTTCAGTTTCCGTTCAGACTTAAAATTATGTGCCGATGAGAAATCATTTGACAGTTTCGATGGGCCACCACTGAGCCACACCAGCTCTATTGGTCAACGAACCAATCAGGAGGTCACCTCTACGTAACAAAGTAAAAAACATAACACAAGCATAATCAGGTCGACTTACTTCATTGTTGAGCTGCTTCTCCTCATAAACAGGATTAGCCGAGTCAAAAGACCCTTCTCTGCATGGCCCGTGTTCTTCTGAATTCTTGGCATACATACTGATTCTCAGTAGTAGAATTGCACTGGTTTGCTTAGTAAATTTGTGTTTTCTGCGCAAACTCCAGCTCAGCTTGAAACTGGACGCTGAAAAAGGAAGACAGCTCTCTCAGCAGCAGAAGGCTTTCGAGATCAGCTCCAGTGTGAGTCGTCCGGCGTACTGTCCCGCAGAGCAAAATGCTGGGGTGCTTATGAGGCTGTAGAGGAGGGGAGGGTGCACGGAGAAAGGGAGCAGCAATTTATTTCAGCAGGAGGGAGATTAGTACAGGTCATTACGGTCCGTACACACACACACACACACACACGGAATAGGGGGACCACAATGAAGCTACTGCTTCACTGGCGGCAACCTCCTGAACTTGCATTCTCTCTACCGACCAGCAGGGGCCGACTCCTCTAGTTGCAAAAATAGGTTGTCTATGAGAAAATGACTCTACTTCTCTCTTGATGTATTCCCTCAGTGTTCATTTAGTAAAGTATGCTCCATTTAGAGTCAAAGGGGCTACATTGTGATTGACAGGTCGCTACCAAAGGCGTTTACGGCATTACACCACTGCGTCACTCCTGACCAGTCCAAATATGGTCACTAATTGGAAAAAACAAGATGGCGGCATCCAAAATGACAAACTCAAGTCTTCGCAACCGCAGTCCACGTACCAATGGGTATCATCACGACGACTATGTCCACTTCTTATTTACTGTCTATAGCTGCTACATTAGAGGCAGTGAAGTACTTATTGAATTATAAGAGCACTTTGAGATTCCTGAATTAATGCATTATTATTATTATTATTATTATTATTATTATTATAATTATTACTTTTCCTTTTTCCATAGAGAGAAAGTGGCCTCTCCAAATACGTGGTTCAAGAGGCTTGAACTTTCAAATCTAGTTTATTTGAATGTGAGAAACTCTTGAGCCTTTATAAAAGACTGATTACTGACTTCATACAAAGTTCTTTTAATTGATACACTATGAGGGATCTTTATGGTTATACAAAACCATTAAAGAAACCATTATTGAGGATACATGAGACCTTTTGTAAAATATTGTAAACAGTGGTTCCAAACTTTTGTTTTGATCGGCCTATTGAGTGGCACAGTTTCAAGAACCAGGCTGGAAGGCTGAGAGACCAAACCTGGCTCTCACATTGTCACATATAGTTGCATTGTCATTTTTTACATGTCACTGACATACGACATATTCATCTATATCATTATCTGTTCTGTAATAACATGGTCGAGATATTTTACCTTATCACAGACACCGAGGTAGTTATCAGACAATTTGAAGTCAGGGAATTTTACACTTTTGTCCTCTTTGGTTCTACAGAGCAGGATAGCACTCTTACTGGCATTGTATTTTATGTCATGTTCCACACCATAGACAGTGCATACAGTAAGAAGCTGCTGTAGACCAGCACCACATGGGCTAAGAATCACAAGATCATCTGCATACATAATATGATTAACTAAAGTATTGCCAATCATGCACCCAGTATTATAGGCTTTCAACTGATTGGACAGATCATCAATATATAGATTAAAAAGAACTGGGGACAAAATCCCCCCTTGTCGGATCCCATTGCTGACCCCAAATGGGGCTGAGACACTTTGGCCCCATTTAACTTGCATAGTCTGGTGGGCATACCAGTAAGCCAGAATTCTCACAATGTGTTTGGGGAGACCTCTTTGACTCAATTTTACAAACAGTTTTCCATGATTAACACGGTCAAAAGCTTTGGAGGCATCAATAAAATACATGAGGACAGATGAGTTTTGACCTCTATATATTTGTTGACAATTTCCTTTAAGGCATATATACACAAGTCAGTGCCATGTTTGGCTTTGAAGCCAAACTGGTTATCTGAGGAGTGAATAAACTAATTTATTCTGTCCAGCAGGATTCTTTCTAGGACTTTTGACAGGATGCTGTCCAAAGCAACAGGCCTGTAATTATCTAGGCTCCCTACTTTACCAGCTCTGTTTTTAATGACAGGCACAACAGAACAGGCAGCATTGAGTCTGGTAACAAGCCATGCATCACAAAGCCAGTAAAACAAATGGCAAGAAGAGGAGCTATCCTCGGACTAGCATATTTAAGGTGTTCAGCAGTAATATGGACTAAACCACTTGCTTTGACATCAGCCAGCTTATGTATAGCTTGGTACACCTCATGTGACATAATCGTCATTGGCACATTCCTCTCGATATCCATCCATCCATCCATTTTCAATACCGCTTATCCTCATTAGGGTTGCGGGGGCGCTGGAGCCTATCCCAGCTGACATAGGGCGAAGGCAGGGGACACCCTGGACAGGCCGCCAGTCCATCGAGGGCCCTCTCGATATCGTCCACCTTAAATAAGTCACGTTTGAAACAGTTGAATACATTTACAATTCTCTGCCTGCCCCTTACAATTCTCTGCCTGCCCCTTTTTTGGACTTGTTTGGTTTTGACCCTACCTGTACCCAGTAAAAATGATCATCTTTGTTACCGCTGTCTCAGAGTTGTGCTTTTGGGTTCCAGTTTGTTACACCATTACATGGAAGGCTGGTCCTGGTGCTGTTTGTGAAACCTGGCAATGAGTTGGGTGTCACAGCTGTTACGAGACCGACCAATTGTCTCTCCTCCGGACCGTATCCCTCTCAGTCGACCAGGTACTGAAGACCTCGCCCCCAGGAGTCTCATTTAGCCCCTCGTTAGCAACCGCTTCTTTAAAGATGTGTACAAAGTGGCACAAATTGAATACATGGTTATTTAACAACATATCTTGCATTGTCGAAGAGAACATTCAAATAGGATCCTATTCCTTGTCTCAGAGTTGTGCTTTTGGGTTCCATTTTTAAAAATGATCATCTTTGTTACAGTTGTAAAGCCCTCTGAGGCAAATTTGTAATTTGTGATATTGGGCTATACAAAATAAACTGAATTGAAATTGAATTGAATAAGGTACTATAATGCTGTCATCATAACTCAGCAATATTGTCTGTTCCTGAAATTCCATCAACAGTGCACGGCAAAGATGTTCTACAGTTGTTAAGAACTCTCACTTCTTTCCAGAAATCAACAACATTGTTACTTTTCAACTTCTTGGCCATGGAATCAGCCCTAATGGCTTGCTCATTTTTTTTTACAAGACACAGATACACCATTTAATGAATTAAAACAATTATTTAAATAGAAATACAATCATGTATTTTACTAATCATTTTATTTGTGTTTACGCGTCAGGTCTGCTTATCAACTGCATTTTTTATTTAATTCACAATAAGGGGCATTGATTCCCAACATAGACACGTAAAGCCATGTGCCTGCTTTAAAAGAAAAAAGATTCCCGGCCTGAGGATGTGGAGCACCAAAAAGCCTGGGAAGAGATTGCATTTGTGCACCTTTGGACCCCTATAGCCTCAAAGTCAATGCATTTATTATATTTTTAGGTTTTAATAAACACATGTTTAATAATATTTGAATGTTCTGTTCGACAATGCAAGATATGTTGTTAAATAACCATGTATTCAATTTGTGCCACTTTGTACACGTCTTTAAAGAAGCGGTTGCTAACGAGGGGCTAAATGAGACTCCTGGGGGCGAGGTCTTCAGTACCTGGTCGACTGAGAGGGATACGGTCCGGAGGAGAGTCAATTGGTCGGTCTCGTAACAGCTGTGACACCCAACTCATTGCCAGGTTTCACAAACAGCACCAGGACCAGCCTTCCATGTAATGGTGTAACAAACTGGAACCCAAAAGCACAACTCTGAGACAGCGGTAACAAAGATGATCATTTTTAGTGGGTACAGGTAGGGTCAAAACCAAACAAGTCCAAAAAAGGGGCAGGCAGAGAATCAGAGGTCAGGGCAGGCAGATCACGAATATAGATTAAAGTAACGCTGGCACGCTTGGCATGAAAACCCAAAACAATTTGGCAGAGGACAAGTGCAAGTGAGGGGACCTAAATACTGACAGACTAATGAAGGGATGGGCTGCAGGTGAGATGGGCATGAGAACCAGGTGAAGGGAATGAAGGATGATCAGGTGTGGATGGCCGGGTCTGAAATGACATGAGAGTTAATTAAACCAGCAAACAGAATGAAAACAACTAATATGACGGGAAATTCATGACATTCCGGTTCCAGGACCAGCCTTCCAGGACTCCTTGTGTTTACAGGGATAGACAACAAGGTCTTTAAGATCTATTTGCTATGGCACCAGTGGATGAATTTCGCTAATTGTTTTGTCATTTTGCTACTTTGGGTCATTCTTACACAAATGTTCATGACTTTTTTTTATTTCAACCTACTCGCATATGAAGTCCTTATACACAAAGACCCCCCCACACCTTCACTCCAGGGCCCTGGCACATGCCCGCTTTCCCTACGCAGTTATCCTATATGATGAGTAATTGTAATTACAGCATGAGACAGGAAGTCTCCATCTGGTTCTTTAATTTTGTCCGAAACAGTAGCCTGTCTCCATATGAGACCTGGCGCATTAAAACACATTTACAGCCGGATCTGGCCTTCGGGAGCCATCTTGAGAAGAGAATCACTGGTGCAGGTTTGTTCACTATAGTAACAAGTTATCTGCAGCCTGGTGTGAGGCGGGGGGGTAGTTCTGAGAGGTAAATCGGACCATCGGTGCAGCTCTGCTCCTTTTGAGCAGCTTGATGAAAAACGATCTCAGGGTGCGATCCATCTGCTCTGCCTGTTTACACGATTAGAGCCCAGGCCCTTGGTGAAGGTGGATTTAAAAATGATTCACGGAGATGCACGTAGATGTATCAATGCGACTGAAATGTCCAACCCTAGCTCATTGCCTGTCCAATGTGTTATAACGTAATGCACAACACATTTATTTTCCTGTTTTCCCTCTGGCTTCCTGCCCTGTTTCAGCCGGTGAAGCCCACGCGGCTTTGATGTGGCGGCGTCTCGGAAGAGGACGTAGATTTTATTCGTCAAACGCTCATTTGTGACAGCGAGATTTTGGAAGGAGCAACGCCACTCCTAAAGTTTTGAACGAGTTATGGTGGTAGGGGGTCTTCTGAAATCTAAAACAATTGCTGCAATTGTTTTCCCCTGCTATGTCAGCTGAGCCGTCACTCGTCGCCATGCACACTAAAACGTACGTTGCGTATCCAACGACCACAAGCGGGTTTTCCATCCTCAGATGTGAACTTCAGGGTTACTAATAGATCCCAGAGTCTTTTTGTCATCGACGCTTGAGGTTCTCTAGACAGAACCTGGGAGAGCACCTCCCTAGGAAGTGAGTAAGGACTTCTCACACGCTGTGCAAAATATACACTATATCAAAATACTGTTCATCTTCGTTTTGCCATCTTTCTCCGTGGTTCTTCCTCGCGGGCTGAAAGAGGAGCTGAAGTAACATAGTGACGCCCTACAGCTGCTGCCACCTGTTGAAGCGTTTACCCATGTAGCCTATTACCTTCCAGCAGACATAACAAACAATAGACAAACAATAATGTTCTTATTATTTTTATTTATTAGGGTCCGAGCAACTGACAAAGTCCCTATTTGTTTTACCAGTAATTTTAGTTATTCTTATTTTTTTAGCTTTTAGGATGAACTTTAAAAAATGACATTTTTTACTTTTTTGACATTTTGTGAGTAGAACTTTATTCTTTCATCGAACAACAAAAACATGAACGTTGAATAAAAAAGGTGTATTCCCTATGATCACCACCCATTTCCCTGAATCCTTTCAGGTCTAAATGCTTTCTTCCTGGACCTCATCAACGTCCTCCTCACTGCTGTAAAAAGTTAGTCTACTGTATACAAATAAACTTGGTATTAAAATGAACATGCCTTCAGTTTACCAAGTAATCAATATGCACACATATGCAAACATTGTTGGGAAAGTTCACTTTCTACATGAACTAGTTCAGTTCATAGTTCACACATTTTAAAATGAACTAGTTCAGTTCATAGTTCATAATTCAAAATGTTGAACTAAGTTCACAGCTCCAAAAAATGAACTAGTTCAGTTATTTGTTTCAATATGTTGCGAGCTATAATTGAAATCTCTATCTGTCTGCAATACCGCTCTTGGCCTCTACGCAACTCGGCGCTCTCACACTTGCCAGGCATAGGGCTGAAATGTTCAGACGCAACACTGATGACAAAGACGTTCAAAAACAACATCACGTTTTATGTTTACGTTTATGTTTCTGGCAGACAATGTTCCCAACCAGCTGCATTCAGGGTCCAGCTGAGCTAGGCGTGCATAGTCTTGTTCTCAACTACATTTAAGTTCCCTGTTATGTGCTTTTGCAAAAAAACGTAGGCACATTCTTTTTTTTTTTTAATTCCCGAGCCAAAATTCCCGTGGAAACTTTCCCGAAACTTTCCGCCCCTTCGCAACCCTAGTTTTTTTTATAATAAAAAAAAGGTTGCTAAAAGAGGTTTTCCTTGTATTAACTGTGAATGTAGTTACCCTTCTCCACCACTAGGTGCTGCTAAATTGCACATGCAACGTCTTTACTTCTCTGTAAGCACAGAAATACATGCTGCAGGATGCAGGCTGTTTTAGTCTCCTGAATGAAGAACACTCTCTTATCTTATACATATACATACACTATGTCTGCTGATGCTGTCACTCAAACAACGTCATGCTGGCGACATTCCACACATTCACACAACTCTCCTTCTCACAGGCTACAGCCATGGTCCCAGTGGACCAGTTGGTAATGATTGCTGAAAAGACAGGCAGATGATTTTAGGATTCTGAAATCTAGAATATATACTGTAGGACAGCCGCTCAACGAACCCCCAACCTGCATATGTGATACATACTGTCGGATGAGTTGTAATTTATGAGACAGTTGGTTGAAGGTCATTAAGCATGCCATCCTGAAAGACATTCTGTAGTAGCCATGTGGCTCCAGAAAGAACATGGTGATAGGTGATTTGTTTTGAACCTGGAATTAAGCCAGAGACAATGGTATACACAGAGGTGGATGTTGGCCCGCCACAGGGCTTTGACAGCGGCCTGGCTTTAATTGAGGCGTTGATAAATGCTGGATCTTTCGGTAACAGATCCAAACATATGGGTCTGTGGTTACATTTGCCCAGTGTCTGACTCATTGCGAAATATCATTATCTGAAGACATTGCCCAGTTTATTGAACCACTAGTGAAAATAATATTTATTTATTTTTTACATTTGAGATGTGGCCCTAATGGAACAAAAGTGATAATTTGTTCCTTTTCTCTGGGTCCTCTTGGAAGGCTGCCATAACGGTGAAAACAAGGGAAAACAATGTCTCTCCCTTTTGAAATCGCTTAATATTGCAATTGATTTTGGATCAGTAGCCAGAGTTTGTCGAAGGTACATATCAGCCTGCACATATGTGATCCCTTTTGTTTGGTGCAAAAGTATTTCATCATGACATAGCTCAATTTAATATTCTACTGAATGTCTTATTATCATTTCGGTTTTACAATTGTAACATAGCTATTCTACTGAATGTCTTATCATCATTTCGGTTTTACAATTGTAACCGAGCGTTCTGGGTTCGTGTGTGTGAGGTTCACTTATAACCAGTTAATAAACGGAGTCGTTAGATCAGACAAGTCGTTCAGCCCACGGCTTCACTCTCAATTGTATCCGCCCCCCCCCCCCCCCCCCCCCCTCCCCTCTCTACGGCATCCCCGAAGGGACACATCATCTCCAACACCAAAACACGTGAGACAGTCTGTTACACAATCAACACTTGAATTCATCAATGTTTCATCAAATACATGTACAGCTCATAAAGCCGTGTATTTCCGGGTCCATGTATGAGATATAAGATCAAGCTAAGCGGACACTCCTCCCTCTGTTATTTTTTGTGTTTGTATATACCGCCGAGGGTTATAAGTCATATGTCGATGAGTTTACAGCAGGGGTGTCAAACTCAAGTCATTTTATGTGGCCCGCGACGGCTTGAAAGGCATATGATCACCAAAAAGTCGCGGAACCGTTTCCAGTTGGTCGCGGGCCTTTGCCTGGGCAAAATAAAATGTTAAGAAAAAAAATCAGGTGCTTTTATTTTGAAGGTAATTTAGTATGCAGCGGAGTAATCCACACTCCTGAATGCTGCGTTCCGTGTACGTTTTGTTCGTTTGTTTTATGGTTCATTCGAAAATACGGAAATACCGTGGTTTCTTCGTTTTCTGTTTGAAATCAAAAACGGGAAAACGGAAAACCACTTCTGTTTGCCTTTTTTGTCGTCTGAAACCAAAAACGGGAAAACGGAAGTGCTTAAAACGAATGTCAAAATAAAAGAGAGAAAAAAGTAACTGCACTTGGGGAAACAAATAAATAAAGAGTGAAGCCGTGGGCTGAACGACCTGTCTGCTCTCCCGACTCCGTTTGTTAACATGTTATAAGTGCACCTCACACACGAACCCACAACGCTCGGTTACAGTAGTGATACATCATGTATTTACTTGTTATATCTATTTCATTTCACCAAACATTCCTAAATGGAAGAGTGAGCATGTGCTGATCACGAGGCAATAAGTCTTCTATGATACATACACATAGCAGGGTAACGTTACAAGAAAATTAATTAATCAATATAAATAAATAAACGGGGATATGTCAGCAACAGTAGTGAATACAGGCATTTAAATATTCATTCCCATATATGTACACAGCGAGAATCAACTTTTCAATTAATCGTAATGTGTAATGTGTGTGTGTAGAGTTGTTGCTGTTACCATCATATTTATATATCCACCTCATTGTGCATCTGAGCTGTGAGTCCACTGACTTCTGGGACTTCCTGTATCTTGCTGAGTATATTCTTTAAAGAGGTTTATCTGCTATACTACTAGTGTATCTGCTGTATTTAGGTATACTAGAATGCTAGTCTGTACTGTCTTTCTAATTTGAACATTTTGAGCTCTCTGCAGAGCAGATGAATTAGTTCTATTTATTTATTTGCTATCCTGTTACCGGTCTCGTGACCTCTCAGAGTGACCTCTGGAGCTGTAGGGGGAACCAATGCAACAGATAACCAGTTATTTAGCATGTTGGACAAACCAGCATGGCACTGTCTCATAAATATGAAGTTCCCATCCCATAACACTGGTATGCAGAAACTTGCTTTTGGAGGGGGGGCTGTTTAAAACTGTTGAAAACTGTGACCGTAATCTAAGAGGACAAAACATGTCCCTAAAATGTAGTAGAAATTGCAGTTTAGTGACATTGGAATGTAATTTTTGTGGGAGATGGGAATGTTTCAACGGGTTATAGTGACAGAGAGACATAATCATCTTGAAATACAATATTAGTTTCCTCCTTTGGTGTAAATTTGATTAATTTGACCTATCATCACCAAAGGTCACATTTAGCCTGAGTACACTATTTTGGCCTTCATAGGGGTTTAAATGATCAGATTCCTTCCCTTGTGATTCTATTCAGGCAGTAGGACACGTCTCCTGTGATTAAAGTTAACAAAGTCATGAGTCTTTAGGGCTAACAATAGCTAGGTCAACATGACATTCTATTTTAGATAGCTAATGTTAGCTAATGTCAGCTAGGTCAACAAAATAAAATTTGAAATAGAACTGTATACTGTATACTTGATCAACTGATAGTTGAAAATATTATTTAGATTTTCTTTATCCACAGTGTTTTGGTATGGCTGGTCGCAGTCATTCCAGATTTACAGCTGAAATGGTCATGGAGATGCTACACAAGATGAGGAAGATGCAGCAAAAGAGAAAGTGGAGATGCGTTAACAAAGTAGAAGTCATGGCCTTTATTGGTTAGACACTCCTTGCAGGGGGGACAAGAGCTGGGATGTGGCCCTGCAGGAGCTGTTACTGGATCCACTGCAAAGTCCAATGGACAAGCTCATTGAGAAGAACCTGAAAATTGTGGGGAACAAGCCGGACTTCCGTTTTTCCGTTTTTGGTTTCAGACGACAAAAACGGCAAAGATAAGTGGTTTTCCGTTTTCCCGTTTTTGGTTTCAAACAGAAAACGAAGAAACCACGGTATTTCCGTATTTCCGTATTTTCGAATGAACCATAAAACAAACGAACAAAACGTACACGGACCGAGGAGGCGTGGTTTACCGCCATTAACCGTTAATTACAGCTGTCCACCATGGAAGAAATAATCACTATTTCTGCATTGTACATGTTGTGAAAGTCCCACAAACGACGGACCATCAAGCCTTTGTGTCTGGGTTCATAATATAAATATTATATATTATATATAATATTCTCTGTGGTTGCACACAGCTTCTCCAGGAACTGCGTCTGGAGACTGCCGCTTCCAGACGACCAACTTATCCTCCATAGTTTCTGATTCAACAATGGCATGACATCAGGCGGAGCATCTCAACGCTGATTGGCTGTAACCACACAGCAGCACACAGTTCCCCCAGTTCTCCCATTAGTAATTCCTCCATCAGGTCTACTGTGTCAGTGTTTCACCTCAGGTTGGAGTGAGTGCGGCTTCATTTTCTTCAAAGCACAATGTTTTGCAGTATTTACCTACTGATAAGGTAATCAGAAGAAAAGCTCATTTTGTATACTTGAATCTTTTTTAAATGCACTTTTTGTTTAATTTATTTTGAGTTTGTGGATAAAAGCTGCTCCTCAAGACATTTAACTTTTCCATAGTGCAATGTTTGTTGTCATAGATTTAGTGAGTGAGTATTCTCAGCTAAAGTTACATAATTGCAGTCTAAAACTACTTCTCAGTAGTTGGACTATTTTATTTAATGTTTTGAGTTGAGTATTTTTAAAAAGGCTGAAGTCACTTAATTGTTATGCATGTTGTATTTCATTGTGTCCTTAAGATGCACTTTTGTGTTTTTAATTGACTTTAAAAGGGAATATTTCTGATATTGGCATACTGTGATATTATTCAATTCAATTTAGTTTATTTTGTATAGCACAATATCACAAAATACGAATTTGCCTCAGAGGGCTTTACAATCTGTACACATACGACATCCCTATCCCAGGACCTCACATCGGATCAGGAAAAACTCCCAAATAATAGAAAAAAAACTTTCACAGGGAAAAAAGGGAAGTGTTTATACATTGGGAGAGCAACAGAGGAGGATCCCTCTCCCCGGATGGACAGAAGCAATAGATGTCACGTGTACAGAATGAACAGCGTTACAGAGTTACATAAACACATTCAATGAATATGACAGAAATGTATGAATAATTTGTAGTATCCAGATCCAGACCTCCACAATCCATGAAACACAAGGAGTTAGAGAGGAGGGAGAGGTGGGGGAGGAGGAGGGCCTGCGCATCAGCAGGGCCATGGCAGGAGGCCGGCCCACCAGGCATGAGGCATTGCGAAAGAGGCCAGACCAATGAGGTCGAGAACCACTGCCCCAGTCCAGTTGAAAACACCTGCCCCAGACCAGTGGAGAACCACTGCCCCATACCACATCTGTCACACATGTTCTTAGCAGCTCACTATTTGTTGGACCAGAGTTATGTCCTTCTCAACTGTGACAAAAGAGCTTTGAACAAAGTTAATGTAATAACGTGCGTTTGATCTTGGACAGAGTAATGTGGGTTTGTTATTATGTTATAATAACAGATAAATGTGTTTGCATATATTTGTACACTTATATACATGCATGTACACTATTTTTACACTTGAATAAACAATAATCAAATGCAAAGACAGTCAATTAACAATATGTTAGGGAGTAGTTACATTTATACAGTGTTACAGTTTAAACCGGCCCTTTGTGGGCAGCCATGATGCTGATGTGGCCCACAATGAAAAGAAGTTTGACACCCCTGGTTTACAGCGTGCGTATGATCCAAGTCTAAAAAAACAAAAGACAACTCTTCATCGTTTTTGCGTGAATAGGCTTCTATACAAACCTGCTTGTCTGGAAGGACAGAAGTTATTCATCAGTAATAGAGAAAAATAAGAACAACCCCAGGTTTCTCTTTAGCACTGTAGTGAGGCTAACAGAGAGTCACAGCTCTGTGGAGCCGTGTATTCCTATAGACCTCAGTAGTAATGACTTCATGAACTTCTTCAATGAAAAGATTTGAACTATTAGAGGCAAGATTGATGATCGCTTGCCCTCAAACAGTGCCGATCTGTCCTCAAGTGGAGTGGCCTTGGAAACGGCTGTATGTCCTGGTGTATATTTGGATAGCTTTTCTCCCATCAACCTAGACCAATTGTCTTCAACGGTTTCTACTTCTAAACCGTCGACCTGTCTCTTGGACCCCATCCCAACAAGGCTGCTTAAAGACGTGTAGCCCTTAATTGTCACCTTTCTGTTGGATATTGTTAATGCGTCTTTGCTAACTACCACATTCCTTCAAAGTAGCTGTAATTATACCTCTCCTAAAGAAGCCCACTCTTAATCCAGAGGTGTTGGCTAACTACAGACCAATCTCTAACCTTCCCTTCCTCCCTAAGATCCTTGAGAAAGTAGTCGCAAATCAGTTGTGTGACTTTCTACATCATAATAGTTTATTTGAGGAGTTTCAGTCAGGATTTAGAAAACACCACAGCACAGAGACAGCACTGGTGAAAATTACAAATGACCTCCTAATTGCATCAGATAAAGGACTCATCTCTGTACTCGTGCTGTTAGACCTTAGTGCTGCGTTCGACACCATTGATCATGACATCCTATTACAGAGATTGGATCAGTCGATTGGCATTTCAGGTACCGCCCCATGGTTTAAATCCTATTTATCAGATCGATTTCAATTTGTATTTGTAAACGATGAAGCCTCAATGACCACCAACGTTAATCACGGAGTTCCACAAGGTTCTGTGCTTGGACCAATTATATTGACCTTATATATGCTTCCTTTGGGCAGCATTATCAGGAAACCCTCCATAAACTTTCATGCAGATGATACTCAATTATATCTATCGATCAAACCAGAGGAGACCAACCAGCTCGCTAAAATTCAAGAATGTCTTAAAGACCTAAAAACATGGATGACCTGCAACTTCCTGATGTTAAACTCAGACAAAACTGAAGTTATTTTACTCCTCATAGATCAATTATCTGGGGATGTGGTTTCTGTCGATGGCATTGCCCTGGCATCCAACACCACTGTAGAGAATCTCGGCGTTACCTTTGACCGGGACTTGTCCTTTAACTCCCATGTGAAGCAAATCTCATTACTCCTGTATTAGCTGCTCTGCACTGGCTCCCTGTAAAATCAAGAATCACACTTAAAATTCTTCTCCTGACCTACAAAGCCTTAATTGGTGATCATATCTTAAGGAGCTTGTAGTACCATACTACCCCACTAGAGAGCTGCGCTCACTAAATGTAGGTCTACTCGTGGTTCCTAGAGTCTTAAAAATTAGGATGGGAGCCAGAACCTTCAGTTATAATGCTCCTCTTTAAATAAAGTAATTTTGTCTGTTTCTTAACAGTGGGATATTATGGATGCCCTGATTAAACATGAATAAAGCAACCACCTCCCCCAAAGTGTCGAAGCATGTTAGCCAATCGATGTTTTATTCTGAAGGCGTTTACCGGAAGTATATTGTGATATGGACTGGATCGTGTGTGAAGGGGGGCAGAGAAGGTGGAGGGGGTTCAGACCGCGAGGGAGGGGAGGAGTTGGGTGTTGCCTCGGTCTTAGAGCTGAAGTCAGGATTCTCAGTTCCCGTTACACACGTCGTGAGATACCCGGCCCGCTCTCCTGCCGCCGTCCTCTATCAAACTCTTCCTCCAAAAGACATACGACTAAAGGACCACCATGGGAGTCGAAGGCTGCACTAAATGTATCAAGTACATGCTTTTCTTCTTCAACTTCATCTTTTGGGTGAGCAGAAAACCTTCTTATTGTTGCTTTTGTTGTTGTTTTTAACAACACATTATGCGTTCACTTCGGTCGCAGCGCCTCGCTAGCGGGTTTTATTGGTTTGTTTATGGCGCAGCCCCGTTATAAATGAACGCCGCGGCGGTACACCAACCAACCACGTTAACGTTACATCTCGCGGATAACCGCGCGAGAAGGTTTTTTTCCCCTTCCCCGCTAGGGCAGGTTATGACGAAATGATGGTTAACCAAACCAAAAGGTAGGAAAAAGGGTGCG
The DNA here is from genome assembly GCF_009769545.1 of Cyclopterus lumpus. NCBI lineage: Eukaryota > Metazoa > Chordata > Actinopteri > Perciformes > Cyclopteridae > Cyclopterus > Cyclopterus lumpus. Next base: position 3,788,505 of record NC_046968.1, on the reverse strand, counting down.
CGCGGTTAATTTACGGAACTATAATACACATCCGCGAGGTGATGAATATCATCGTGTGTACAACAGAGACCCCGAAGTTGAGCTGCCTCGCGTGTTCAAATCAGCATTTCATTAAAAAAGAAGCAAAAAGGGGGGAAATATAGCGAGTTTAGTCCCCCTCCAAAAAACGACAAGTTCACGTGATAGTTTGAGTTTGTTGTGAAATAAAGCTCACGGTTGAACCGTTTTGAATCACGGACACCGAGGCTCGAGTTTATGGCTTTGCTGTGAAGCCGGAGATGTTGGGGCGGGCGTTGGAGACCGCCTCGCTCGGGTTTGGAGAATGGCTTTGTTTGGATTAACGCTACATCCTCCACCCAATTTCACTGTGTGTGTGGGTGGGGAGTGGAGGAAGGGGGGGGGGGGTGTAGTGGTTTCCATTTGTTGAAACCACAGGCTCTGTGTTAGGCAATGGATCATGGAAAAAATGTGCGTGTGTTTAGCTATGACTCGTGTGAGAGCTGCTGTAGAGTTTGATCCCCCCACCCCCTTTTTCTCTGCTACTTTTTCTTTATTCCCTTAAAAATAAACGAGTGGCACTACATTTGATTTGATTTTTGAAATATGCGTGGAGCTGAGTTAGATCCACCTCATTGGTTGACATTGATCCAACTCGTATCTGGGGGACGAACCGAGAAAGAAAACCACCAGGTTGTCGGACAGAAAACAGCACGTTGCGGGTGGGGGTGGGGGGTGCTGCATCAGTAGGGGGGTGTTGTTGTTGTTGAGACAATTAAATATGAGTTTATATTACCCCAACACATCATCGCGGGTCTGACGGGCCTAGGTCCGCCCACTTGTACGACTGGCCAACCAGTGCCATAACGGAAACACATGAGGCCCCCCTGCAGAATAACCCTGAGAGGGCCCCCCCATATGTAAGGGATAATGTATTGTCCTACGGTCATTATCCAAAGATAAATGAACAGGACCCAAGCTTTTCTTTTGAGGGAAATTTATTCAATCAGAAAAAACAGCTCAAACAGAGAACAAATGTATTCCAACAGAAAAAAACCATATGCTAGGGCCTATCAAACAGCTCAAACAGAACATATGTTACAACAACATAACAAATATGCCTACATATAGTCGATACACCGGTAGGCTACTTTCTACAGGTTTGCATTTGAATACACATGTGCGCGTCTTTTAGCAAATCTGTGTGCAAAGTCTTTAACCACGCTCTTTACATCTAAACTGCGCGCACGTTTATTCTCTATGCTAAGGATGGCCAGACCTGACAGCCTCTCTTGTGACATGGAGCTTCTGAGATATGTTTTGATCAGTTTTAGCTTGGAAAATGACCTTTCTTACTTAACGGTTACTTTTATTATTTTGTACAGAGCCGTTGCCTTCTCAAAAGGGTTGCAGTGTTGTACAACGTGAAATGAAGTTAAACAACGATGTGGTTGTGGAGATAATTAAGGAAACGTTAAAAAGGCCCAACAATAACACCAGTCCGCATAGAGAGACAACTTTGAGGGATATCTTAATGTTATTACGTAATGTAATATTATTTATTTATTACATTATTTGGCCCAGATTTGGCCGCCATCATCGGCCAGGGTCGATGATGGCTGCCAATAAACCGGTTGCCATGTCTCAGACAGAATCTGCCCATGTCCGTAACAGCTACACCTGGGCCAGACATGGCAACAGTGACATGTGCCAAATGTGGCTCACATTTGGCCGCATCGAGCCGGAACACAGCCGAGTCAGCCGACACTTAGCCGCAATACGGCCGAGTCCGCTGGCTAGTGTTGGATAAAAAAAATAAAATAAAAATAGCCACGCGAGGCCCCCCTGCGGTGCGGGGGCTGCAGGGGTGATCTCTACGGGCCTGTGGCCAACCCTAAATGGCTGGGAGAACTTTTCATCATTATCAGAATCAGAATGAATACTCTAAAAAGTAAAAGACGCACATCATGTGTGAAGTCTGGACCGATCGTTTGGCTATTTCATTTAGAACAGAATTGAAAAAGTCAAAGAAAAAACATCAGCCGTATTCAGGAAATACAAATAACTGTAAATAAATGCATCACCTTCGAAGCAATCACATCAATAAATAATATTCCAAACAAGATAGCACTGCCTCAAATATAACAAAAATGTCAGTGTCCTCAGTGAATGGATGTTTTGTTTTTCAAAAAGTAGGCAAAGCTGCTATGTTTCATTTTTCACATGATTTGAGCAGTTCACTGGTCTGTGCCATAATCGACCAGACGCACTAGTCACCACGGTATTATATTCTGTTTTTGTGAAGACTACCAGTCGAAAACCGTAAGGTAATATGAAGCTAGTACAATTCATCCCAGAGGGGACAATAATGCATTTTTTATATTTAGTTGTCGAGCTTGACTAAAGCCAATAAATGTCGTGGTGCTGCTTGTGGAAAAGCCACCAAACTCAGTGGGGTTCATCCTCTGGGGGTCGTGATATCTGAACGAAATTTCATGGCAATCCACAGACCCTTTTACAGTCAACATCATCAACATGAGACAATTGGACAACACGGCCGAAAAGTTCAGGGGGGGAAAGAGAAGGTGGACGGTATTTAAGACGTGCAGAAACGAGGTCACACTTTTCCTCTAAAGGTGGGCCCCCTCCGTTTAGAAATAGCTTCATTGGCAAATAAGCAAGCCGGTGGTGAGAGTTTTAAAGGGTTGCAGTCAACATTTGTTGCACGTAAAAAAAAAAAAGAATGCACTTGTAACCCCGGAGTTGTCCAGTGAGATGCGAATCATATTTGCTGTGTCATTGTATCAGGCAGCAGTACACTGTAAAATACAGTATACCGTTACTATGTAAAAATTGCAGATTTAAATTCGGTCAATTGATTAATAAATTAAATCGAGTAAGTGTGTCGGATCTAAGACTTTCTGATTGAAAGAGTTTTGTCGCGTTTCATAATTTTTATAATTATTGATTTATCATTATTTGCTTTTGTCACTTATTTTACGAAAATATTCTACACGAAAAAACTTGAATACTATTTGAAGCACTACAAAACAACACTTATCATAACATGTCTTATTTGCAATGTTTATATGGTTAAAAATATATTACGCCTTTTTAATTCTAATATTTCCAACGGGGCACCTGCAGCACCTCTATTCATATTTTGCCACATTTTGTGACGTGATAGGACGTGATAGGTTTTAAAACATTTAGCTTGAACAACATGGAACGTTTTTTCTTTCCATATTGATGTTTTATTCACTCCTGGCTGACAGTTCGAGCCCGGGAAACCCTAACAGGAAATGGCGTTGCCCCCAATGGCCGTCAGTCTCTGATTGCTGTCACCCATTATGAATAACAACCAAAGTGCTGGCGTTGAATAGCTGCACTTTAACTTGGTCTAACGGCTAAGGGAGTTAATGCCACAGTTCCAACCCTATCTGACACAGATAAGAGGCTTCAGCGCACTCGTCTGTGTCCACACAAGATGCGTTATCCGCGCTTGGAAGAACAAAAAAAACAAACAAGTGTCCCTTTCAAAGATGTCATTTATTTTCTCGATTTTAATTTTTTTGGCACTCATTTCCTTAATTTGCATCATACAAGGCCTGTGTGTAAAGTTTCAGTAACAATTAGACACACACACACACACACACAAAGTCGTCATTGTTGAAGTCCTTCAGCAGGGGTTCAGAAGACGAATCTCGCCATTTGCAACACAAGTCCCAAGTCCTCGAATGTGCAACCAAACTCCTGAGAAGTGACTTGTTAATGTAATTGTTGAGGTACCACAGCGTCCCCTCCTTTCCTTCTTTTCAACACGTACTCCACTTTAACACTTTTAGCTTCTTATCGACTGCTTCTAAAGAGCTCTTAAGGAAAGGATGCTTCCGAGCGGACAAGTCCGGTGGATGTGAGGAAACACTTTAAACGTGCGGCCGGAGAGGCTGTCTCTTTAAAAAACAAAATGGGAGGGTGGGGGGGGGAGACCTCCTGTTCCCTTAAATCACACAGGACACTGAGAGGGTTAAGAGGCTACGGGGTGGGGGGGCGGGGGCAGTGTAGTGTCCCCTCCCCCCCCAGCATGCCCAGCATTCTACAACCCCCTGTACTCAGGGGCGACAGGCAGAAATAGACACCGAAAAAGGGGGGGGGGGGCTGATCTCTCACACACGGGATGACACCTGAAGCAATTTAAGAGATTCGCACTTTTTTCCACTTTGCTAGACATTAAGTGGGAGGATTCCTGTCACAGCTGTTAGGGCCCCATTATCGTGTTAACGACGACGCACAAGTTAAATTCAAGTTCTGAGACACGACAGAGCCCTCACATGTTTCCCTCACAAAAGGTTATTTCACGTCAGACATTTTGACTTGCTACCCGTATTTGTCACAATAAAGATGAATTTGTCTGGTTGTGTCTGGCTAACACTAAAACCAAACTGAAAACCTAATGGTGTTCAGGCTGCTGTCACGAAGGACTTATAAAACTCCACAAATATTCACATTGGAGAGTTTCTGCTTCAAAGAGGTTATGCTTAAAGACGCTAGAGTCGATATTCAGAGCATAAACGGCTGACGGTCTGTCATTGATCCTTTCAAAAAGGCGCCAATTTCTCTCAAACAAGCTGTGAGGTTTTTTATTGTTGCCCAAAGGCCGTCACATGGACTCGTTGGTTACTTTCTCTTAAAGCACCAGCTGGTAGATGTGTTACCGAGTCAGACCCCTCCCCTTAGCGTGTCCTTTAGGACGCAGCTGACCCGGGGCCAGGTCAGCGGTAGCTGGGGCTGTGCCGGCCTCGGGTCGTGTCTCGGGCGGAGCATAAAAACATGGCCATGTTCCGTGTGGGCTCCCCACTTCTACTCATCATTTATATAAATGCCTCTCGGAAATCTGTCTAAATGTGATTAAACCTTCAGGCATTTCAGTGATGAGTAATTTGCTGGTAGAGGTGGGTTCTCCTGAAGTTAGTGAGTCATTTCGTGGGACTGCTGTAGCTGTGTGTGTGTGTGTTGAATTGCTGCTCTCTTGCCAGTTATGGTGTTGATCTGGTTGCTGGGCAGCAGCTGCCCTTCGCTCTGGAATGGACCTCAGTAAGAGAGGAGGAGGAGGAGCAGGGGGAGGGCGGCCGTTTTGGTTCAAATCTATTCACAGACAGTAGTTTTATACTCTGGTTATATTTAGGATTTCTTTGTCCTGGACCAAACAAGAGGGCTCAGTGCCGGCTTCTATCAATGTAAACCACGACTGAAGAACAATACATTTCAGTTCCACAAGGACGCCGAGCGGTGTGCGCAGGGCTTCCCCAGGAAGTACAAAAAACAAATTGAACAAAAAGGGGGTCTCACCGGGAGGGGAGAGACCATTTTATGAGTGTCCGGGTTAAGAGGGGAGGAGATGCACAGGAGTGCAAACAAAACGTTGGTGGCGATCTTTCTGGTGTTGGCCAGTCCCCCGTCGCCTGCCAACGCTTTTGCCGTGATTCCTATCAAAACCCACAAAATGGGAATTGGGACAGAATAAGGAGAGAATGAGAGAGAGAGAGAGACAACGAGAGGTCCGGCCACTGATGATCGGAGAAGAGGGAAACTGAGAAAAGTTGGTCGCACAAGTGCTCCCAGTGGAGTAGTTAGACTGGGCCCCCGGGTCTCACAGATGATCGCTGTGGTTGCATTTTCCTGGCTGTCTCAAATATACAAAGAAAATATCACCACACAAATCAAATAACATGAGTACATTTTGGGGAGGCAGGTTTGGTTATGTTTTTGCACAACCTTAGCAGCACAATGCAATGTTATGTACTGAACTGATGTACGTATGTGTGTTTTGTGCGTGTGTGTGTGTGTGTGTGTGTGTGTGCTGCAGCTCGCAGGAGGCGTTATCCTGGGCGTGGCCCTGTGGTTGAGACACGACCCCAAGACCAGCAACCTGCTGGAGCTGGAGTTAGATGGAGCCCACGCCCCCAGCACCTTCTACATCAGTACGTATTTCATCTGTCCCGGACATCTGCTGTCTTCACACTGTCTTTGTCTGCTAGAAAAAATCTTCAGTTGAAGAAAACCCCCCCGAAAAAAACATCTTTTGCCACACACATTACTGCTCGTTTCGGTTCTTTCCACACGTCCTTTGTCCACCGACCGGTTACATAATACTCATTCTCCTATGTTATGTAGTCTTTCATTTATTCTCATTAGACTCATTCTGCTTGGGTTGTGGAAAGACCACTTTATGGGCTCAAAGAAAAAGCTGTGAAGTCTGAACTATCCAATCTATTAAAAAAAAAGAAGACTGCATGGAAACAGGAAGCCGTCTGAAAACAAAATCTCATATTATACATACAACCCATTCTATCTATTTCTATTGGTCTGAATTTTCAAAATACAATTTTACATTTCATATATCAAGTAATTTGATTGTGGATTTCTGCAAAAGCCAAGTACAAAAAGAGATGAAGCAGGTTTCCCTTTCACCACACGGCCTAAAGAAACAGTTTGATGCTAGAAGGAGGTGTCATGAGAAGAAAAATGTGCAATCATGCATCTGTAATGATCCAATTCCAATGGTCACAATAGGCGGCTCTCCTTTAGAGATCAATATGATATTCATTATGAATAAGTTTGAGATGGAGTGTAGGACTTTAACATATAAATGAATTGGGCTGTCGCTACCATCTCTTTTTCTATATATTAATCTATTTTAGAGATTTGTCGATTAATCTAAACAATAACAAACTGTGCTGTCATGGTATATTGCAGCGCCAAACAAAACAAAATAAGCCACCCTAAAATCTTAAACGGTAATACTATCCTCTCCACATTCTTACAGTGCACGTACGTACCCCTTTTTGTTCTCAAATTATTTATTAAATATATATATTTTTTGAATTCTCCATTCAACTGCTTTGTTGACAAATTTGCCGAAAGCGGCAACTTCTCACATTTGAGTCATCCGCCTCGTGAGGAAGAGGAGAGATGAAAGGGTGGAGATGATGAGGATAATGGTATTTTATTACAAATTAAGTGTGGGTGTGCTTCATCCCCGTCTCCTTATGAAACAGTTATGAGTCACTGTTTTCATCTCCGTCCTTCGAGGCAGCATAGCTGCGGTTGTTTGATGCAAAAAAAAAAGGAAAAAGAAAGAAAGGGCTCACTAGTCAGAGAGGAACTACATTCGGGACTTTCTCTTCCCCGGCCTCAATGATTGCATCCTCCCCGTTGCATAAAGCCTCCCTCTCATTCCCGAGGAGGGGAGAAAAAGCCTCGTCGGTATATAGGAAAAAAATCCTCACCGGCCCTCCCTTCTTCTCCTACTCCTCCTCCTTCTTTCTCACCACCGGCCCCACCCTCTTCCTCCCTCCTCTGTGAAAGTTTTCCTCTCCCTCACTCCGCCTGGTTCCCCCCCCCTTTACTAGCCCATCTGGTTGTGGTTAGCGTCCCGAGTCGCGCTGTCTCACTTCTCCTTATTTTTTCCTTTCGTCCCCCCCCTCCCTCTGTCTATCTCTGTCTGCCCTTTTTCTTCCCCTCCCTTCTCCATCTCCTGCTGCCAGGAGCATTTCAATATGAAGTCCCACTTCTGCTTTTCTCCTTTCTCTCACCCATAACCGCTTGCAGACACAATAGCCCAACCCAATGGCCTCTCGCCTCCTTAGTTCAGAACTACACACACAAGGCAGGTTTGTCGGTTAATGGACGGATCCCTTTTTCTTTTTTTTTTACTGAAGTTTGTTCCCTAAACTAATGCAGAGACTACAGCTGACGGATCGGCTGAAAGTGAAGTAAATTAAGAAATGTAAATTGATGTCTCAGTTCCTGTAAAGTCATGTTGTTACAACAGTTCTCCAAGTAGCAGCTGAGAAGTCAGGTTACGTAATCATTGCAGCTTTTGTGGCACAGTGAGCAACCATCATGAGGACGGTCGCCGGGAGCATGCCGGTACGAATCCTGAATGAATTTGGTTAGAAATGCTTCCGTTTTATTTTAGTGCAGACCTATGACTCTGTTATGCGTCTAAAAACACACACCAGGCCTCTATTACGTAATCTGAGCGGACGGAGATGACGCCCGACCACGTGGGACAAAATGTGTGGAAAGATGAGGAATAACGAGGGAAACCTAACAACACATTCTTGACTTGGCCACGTGGGTTTGGGTTCACATTTGTTTGTTTGACTGTTTTGTTTTTCGGGTGTCCTACAGCCGACAATTCAATTCAGTTTATTTTGTATAGCCCAATATCACAAATTACAAATTTGCCTCAGAGAACTTTATAATCTGTACACATACCCTGTCCCAGCACCTCACATCGGATCAGGAAAAACTCCCCAAAAATAACCTTTCACACGGAAAAAAGGGAAGAAACCTTCAGGAGAGCAACAGAGGAGGATCCCTCTCCCCGGATGGACAGATGCAATAGACGTCATGTGTACAGAATGAACAGCATTACAAAGTTACATAAACACATGACATGAATATGACAATGTATGAATGGAACTCCAATCCATGAAACAGAAGGAGGTAGAGAGGAGGGGGGGCGGGGCGATCAATATGCATATCATATGGTACTACAAGCTCCTTAAGATACAATGGTGCATCACCAATCAAGGCTTTGTAGGTGAGGAGAAGAATTTTAAATGCGATTCTTGATTTTACAGGGAGCCAGTGCAGAGCAGCTAATACAGGAGTAATGTGATCACTTTTCTTAGTTTTTGTGAGTACACGAGCTGCAGCATTCTGGATCAACTGTAGGGACTTAAGAGACTTATTAGAGCAGCCTGATAATAAGGAGTTGCAGTAATCTAGTCTAGAAGTAACAAACGCGTGAACCAGCTTTTCTGCATCTTTTTCTTTATGTGCCTGATTTTTGAAATGTTACGTAGATGAAACAAATGCAGTTCTTGAGATTTGCTTCACATGGGAGTTAAAGGACAAGTCCCGGTCAAAGATAACGCCGAGATTCTCTACAGTGGTGTTGGATGCCAGGGCAATGCCATCGACAGAAACCACATCCCCAGATAATTGATCTGAAATAACTTCATTTTTGTCTGAGTTTAACATCAGGAAGTTGCAGGTCATCCATGTTTTTAGGTCTTTAAGACATTCTTGAATTTTAGCGAGCTGGTTGGTCTCCTCTGGTTTGATCGATAAATATAATTGAGTATCATCTGCATAGCAATGAAAGTTTATGGAGGGTTTCCTGATAATGCTGCCCAAAGGAAGCATATATAAGGTCAATACAATTGGTCCAAGCACAGAACCTTGTGGAACTCCGTGATTAACGTTGGTGGTCATTGAGGCTTCATCGTTTACAAATACAAATTGAGATCGATCTGATAAATAGGATTTAAACCATGGGGGGTATCTGAAATGCCAATCGACTGATCCAATCTCTGTAATAGGATGTCATGATCAATGGTGTCGAACGCAGCACTAAGGTCTAACAACACGAGTACAGAGATGAGTCCTTTATCTGATGCAATTAGGAGGTCATTTGTAATTTTCACCAGTGCTGTCTCTGTGCTGTGGTGTTTTCTAAATCCTGTTTGAAACTCCTCAAATAAACTATTCTGAGGTAGAAAGTCACACAACTGATTTGCGACTACTTTCTCAAGGATCTTAGAGAGGAAGGGAAGGTTAAAGATTGGTCTGTAGTTAGCCAACACCTCTGGATTAAGAGTGGGCTTTTTCAGGAGAGGTTTAATTACAGCTACTTTGAAGGAATGTGGTATATGGCCTGTTAGCAAAGACCCATTAACAATATCCAACAGAGAGGTGCCAATTAAAGGCAACACGTCTTTAAGCAGCCTCGTTGGGATGGGGTCTAAGAGACAGGTAGACGGTTTAGAAGTAGAAACCGTTGAGGACAATTGGTCTAGGTTAATGGGAGAAAAGCCATCCAAATATACACCAGTGCATACAGACGTTTCCAAGGCCACTTCTCTTGATGACAGATTGGCACTGTTTGAGGGCAAGAGATCATCAATCTTGCCTCTAATAGTTCAAATCTTTTCATTAAAGAAGTTCATGAAGTCATTACTACTGAGGTCTATAGGAATACACGGCTCCACAGAGCTGTGACTCTCTGTCAGCCTGGCTACAGTGCTAAAGAGAAACCTGGGGTTGTTCTTATTTTTCTCTATTACTGATGAGTAATAGGCTGCTCTGGCATTACGGAGAGCCTTTTTTATATGAAACCAAAATAACTTGGGCTACCATAATAATAATAATAACTTTATTTACATACCACCTTTCTAAAACAAAGGGCTTTACAATAATCATCAAAGCAAATAAGACAATCTCAATCTCAAATAAAAAATAAATAAAATCATACTTATCGTAGTTGTGCTATAGTGCCGCCCTATCAATTAATTTGAAAAATAAAGTAATACAATCTAATAAATCACAAGACTGGAGCTCGTAATTCTAATTTCTAAATAACTGTTTAGAAATATCTTGAATAAAAAAAACGGACATTGAGTTCCCGACAGAAGATCAAGGTGATTACATTTGATTGCACCGTGAAGGACAAAAGCTGGAAGGAGCTTCAGGAAGTTATCGCTTCAACCACTTGGCTCATTTCCCTGTTCAGCAGCAAACCACACGCTGAGACGTTTTAGTGTCACCGGGACAACTGAGGTGATTCCCAGAACATTAGACCAACGTGACTCACTGTTGGGAAGTCCCACAGCTGCACCAGACCTGCAGCGGTTGGTACCACCCCACCGAAATAGAAGCAGAGTCAGGGGAGCGTCTCCTTTTTCGCATGTGGGCGGGGCTTTACATGCGAAACAGACACAGATATTTTAAGATTAAAACCGTCCCCTCACGATCAGGAGTTAACACGTGTCCGCCAACATTAAACCCCAGATTCACATTTCTCGGACTAGAGGATAACTTATCTGTGGGTAAAATGAGAACAAATGATCTTGTTATAGCGTAAGGGGAACAAAAACAAAAAGAAGCTGAGCGAGAAGCCACACACTTTGCTGAAAGATACGATCATGTGTCTAGATGATACTGTTGGTCTCTGAAGCTGCAGTGTAGCTGGGTTTTGCAGTTTTACGAGTCAAGAATGCTGCTGGGTTGTGATCTCAGATAGAGCCACCAAAAACAAAGGACCATATCCGCCACCACGGACGTGCAACTGCTTATCTGTCAGAGAGTGATTGAGAGTCTTGCCGTCGCTAACCGACCAAATGATAGAATTATATTAAAATGATAATAATAATTCTACAAAGAGTTAAATAATACTAGAGAGATTAGATTTAAGTTAAGTATATTATGTTAATTCCCTCCCATATATGACTTATTGTTAAGGAACCAGTTATTTGTATTTGTATTGGTATTGAACAGATGCCAAGTAAACAACAAAACAAATGCCTACTCCACGTCTAGAATGGGGCGGGGCTACTGTGATTGACAGGTCGCTGCCGCTACCAGAGCCATGTGCACCGGCTCTACGTTACCCCTCCGCATTCCAAGTACGGTAACTTCAGTTAATCGGATGCAAACAAAGCAAAGAGGTCCACTTCTTATATACAGTCTATGGTCACAACGTGCCCTTTCCTGATTCGTCACTCCCTATCTCGCCTTCCAGAGGAAAACAAAGCGATGTCAGCCGCGATCACCCTGCCACTACCAGCGCTTATTTCAACAAACAACAGTGTACTGCAGGCACTGCTGACCTTGTCCTCTTCTCCAGCAGCTGTTGTGCAGCTACATCCTGCATTTTCTACAATGCTGCTACTGCCTACATAGATTCAAAGACCCAAAACATATGAAACTAAGTCTCTGAAGCCAGTTATTATCGGGATATATTCTTGCGAGTTTAGTTTTAGAACCATTTATGGCCTTTCTTTTAGTATTGCCTTTGGGAACAATTTCTCGTTACTACTTAGTATTACTTGTTAGCGCATCATGTGGTCTTCTTTAAAAAGTAGAGTGTGGATGGTGAATGCGAGCAGGCCGAGAACATAATGGAAGAGGATCTATGGCGAGATTAAATCAAGGCAGACAGGAAAAGACGTTTTAAGTAAATGGAATTATTGAGAGCATAATTTCGAACGAGCAGATGCATTAAATAGAGATGACAGATGGGCGGTGGCTGAGAGAGGGAGCGCCCAGGAAGGCAAGGAAAGGGAAAGGACTGTGTCATACTGAAGAGCCACAATGTAAGAGATGGAGGGAGCGTTTGGTCCGTCTCCAAGATATCGATTTACAAATTAGCCTTAGTGTGTGTGTGTGTGTGTATGAGAGAGTGAGAGAGTGAGAGAGTGAGTGTGAGTGTGAGTGGCTCTGTGGGTAGAGAAAGAGGTGGGGGATGGGGGGTGTATGTGGTACAGTACCAGTTAGTGGTCCAGAATCTAATTATGTGTGAGAGCTGACAAGCAGGAGTAATGATGCTGGGGCTGAACAGACAAAGAGCTGTACTCCCTGACGCGCCCGATCATCCATGCGTGAATGCTGGAAAACGGTTTGGTTGGATACAAATTGAGATGGTGTTATTAACGGAGCACCAGTAAAGGACAATTCAAAAGTCATAATAAAATTGATATGAAAAACATTGTTTCTCAGCTATTAATCATGAAATGCTTGAAAAAAATGTTTTTGCATTCTTAGTATTGAACAATTTGTCATTTTTTAAAATAAGCTTTTCGTGACAGTGGAGCTGTTACGGGGGGGGACGTCTTCACAGTCAAACCAGCTAGTTGGCGCTTTAAACATCGGCCCTCGAAGTTTGATGCAGAGCGATTGCCCACGCTCATCAGCCAACTGGGCATGTGCAGCCTTGTAGCGTGAAATTAAAGTGCGGCCGCGCACTTTGATTGACGGCAACGGCCTTGAGCTGGTTGAGGTACTTTAGAGGTTAACAGGATTAATTTGGCAGCAAATGCTCGTTTCAAAGAGGCAGGGAGGGGTGTGACCACGGCGTTAAATAAAAGGCAGTAAATGGGGGGAAAGAAACATGCAGTTATTTGATCAAGTATTTTTTTAAAGGAATAAAAAAGGAATCAAATAATGAAAATATTAGTCGGGTGATGAATTGCACCATTTTAAAACAAAGAGCCTTTTCCGAGCCTTTCATCTGCACACGAAGACACCACCAATTAGCAGTTGACTTCTGAAAGGCGTCTGCACTTCCATCGCCACACGGTTAAAACCAGATGCAATCAGCGTAATAAATGACCTCACTCAAAACAAATCTCTGCCTGCACTTTTTTTGTGTTAACCACAGTGAATGGAAACTAAAACTACTGTATGGAAAAACACTTTCAACCCTCTACAACACAGGAAAGTCTTGTGGCAATCATTTATATGTATTGAAACTTCACAAAGAGAAAGAGATTGGTCTTTAAAGGAAAAAACCGGACTAAGGGGATATTTCTGCAGATTTAAGTTTTTGGAGGGGAGGGGGGGGGGGTTCTCATTTGTTTTCCAAAGCAATTGATATGGCAGACATTCAGAAATAATACATATTTGTGTGAATAAGTCAAATATGAACTTGCAAGCGTCTGACAAGAAACACGCTCTGGGTGAGAAACAAGTGCACCACCTGTTTTATGTCCAGGATGAATCGAATAACGGTTTGAAACAACTTCCTGTGAACATAACTGGAACATGACTCACTTTATTCTACTGGCACGATGCAGGATTGTGCCCCCTGCTGTCCGTCAGATGCTATTGCTTGCACAGAGTTGTTTTTTAAAGAAAAAAACAGAAGGGGAATACTTCCACAGCTTGAAAGCTTTTTAGTGGTTTGAAAGCCTTTTAGTGGTTTCCATTCTTGTAATAGCTGGCTGCGTTACGGTGTTTGTTTCTGAGAAGCAGACGGGCTTTGAAGACTTGTCAAGTACGCTGGCTGTCACCGCAGCATTCCCATCAGCCCTCTTGTTTCCAACCTGTTCATGTGAAGCCAATGGGCATTGACCTGTCAACCCATACTGCGTCTGTCTTTCTGTCCAGGTGTCCACATCCTGATCGCCGTCGGCAGTGTAATGATGGTGGTGGGTTTCCTCGGATGCTACGGAGCCATCCAGGAGTCCCAGTGTCTTTTGGGAACTGTGAGTCACATTTAAAGGTCCCGAGAGCTCAAATTAAAAGATGGAGCTGTGTTTTGTTTTTAAGGAGCACAGGCTAGACTTGCTCTTCTTTCGAAAAGTGTCATGAGGTAACCTCTGTTACGGTGTGCGCTCTAAAAATAAAATAAATGTACTTCACATTTCTGGGTGGGTCCCAGTTTTGTTAATGACACTTGTGCGCATGCGGTTGACACCGTACTCGGCCCTACCAATGGTTTCACGCTATCCCACTGATCAACAGGTGGCATGATGTCAAGACATGCTACAGCATGTCAGAAAAAGCAGGAAAAAGAAGACTGCGAGCCAGTTAACATGAATGTAAACAGTGCTGCATTTTGAAATACTTAGGAGAAAGAAAAGTTATGTGAGGATGGAAATGCACTCAAAATCTTTGTTAGACCTGAGGGATTCACACAATCTGGCGTTCCTCTCTTCTGTCTCGCAGTTCTTCGCCTGCCTGGTCATCCTGTTCGCCTGCGAGGTCGCTGCCGGAATCTGGGGCTTCATGCACAAAGACACGGTAAGACTGCAAACACACAACGGAGGTTGAAATATGTGGGGCCGTACTGGATATCTTGTACCTAATCTTAACCTTATCTATACATTCAAAGCTTCTAACAAGATTTTTAAATGACGCTTTTAATGATGTCATCACCCTTAAAAGAAGTTCTTGAATTTGAGGCTTTTTTAAAAACTTTAATACATACACTACCGTTCAAATGTTTGGGGTCACTTAGAAATGTCCTTATTTTTCAAAGAAAAGCACTGTTTCTGTATGTATATATTAGTGCTGGGCAATGATGAACAAATTTAATCGCATGATTTTTCTGTGATTAACTGCGATTAATCGCATTATGCGCAACATTCAAGAATGAATTAAAAACTAGTGTATTGCACGCTTTTATTTTAAAGTAATGTTATCAGAACAATATAACATGCACTCTCAGAGCATCAGCAAGTTAACATACAGTATATAAATCTGTTAAAAAAATTCTGAACAGGTCTGGCACAAAAAAAAAAACACAGCTGGAATTTACTGTGCAGGGGACTTTTTAGTCTGTAAAGCCTCTGAAAAAATAAAGCAGTTACACTAACCCGTGCCGCCATCTTTGTAGTCCACTACGTCGACGGTGTGTCTTGAGGATCATACGTCTTGAGGATCATACGTCTTTCGTTGCGTTTCTAAGGACGCTCCTCAGACCGATATCTTCCACAGCAGGAAGCGACCTGCAGTCCGTTGCTATCCACTTGCCCAGGCATTTGTTCATTTTTCCTGCGTTGGTTTGTCGTCAGTTCTCCCGCACGCCGCAGTAGTCTGACGAAGTTTCGCTCCACTGGTTGTTTTGTGACGCCTTTAAGGTGTACTTCATGCGCGTAGTACTCCGGTGATAAGATCATTCCAGTTTGCAGTGGTTACAAATAGCTTTGCTTTTATTAACTACGCGTGTGGTAGAGATTTAATATCAAAATGTCCATTTAAAAGTACCTTTCTCCATGTTCTCAGTTAATGCAAAAATAAAAAAATGCTGTTAACGCATGATGAAATTATTGTCGGCATTAATGGATTAATAACGCGTTAACGTGCCCAGCCCTAATAAATATATATATATATATATATATATATATATATATATATGAATGAAGAAAAGAGATTTTAAATTCTGTAATTCGATGCCCAATGATTTTCGTGTCTCTGTCCTGTTGCATGTTGTTTTTTGGAGCCCGGAGAAACCTCTTTGTTCCCGTTTTAGGTGTCAAAGGAGATGATCAACTACTATGACTCTGTGTACGAGAAGGCCTCAACACAAACCCTCATCACTGAACCCGAGAAGAGACAGGCTGCCGCTGCCGTGCTCAAGGTCTTCCATGAGACGGTAAGAACATGCACTTTCAACTCTATCGTTTATATTCATATACATTGTATTATGAATGTTTTAATTTTTTTTACGTGTGCTTTTCATGTAATGTACAAATATGACTGACTCAAACCAGAAGAAACACAAGACGTACTTGTCAGAGGGTCGAACAATGTTACTTTAAAACTAGGGTTACGGTTTAAGCATTTCCATCCAACCCAGATCACATATCAAATTTAATTTGAATCCTATTAACTTTTCCGTGAACCAATTTATGTTTAGCATTTAACTTTTGAAAGTTACTAAAATGTAAAATATGTGAAGCTCAAAAGAGCGTGTTATTTTTCAAAAGGCAACTTGCTCCAAATACTAAACGGTCTCAGGGGCCGAGATGCAAAACCATCTTTTTCCTGTGACGCAGAATTTTTTACATGTGGATAAAAGTTCAAATATTCTCAACTTTTCTGCGCCAGGCACGGAGTCGCAGCGCTCGTCAATGTCTCACTTCACCGAAGCATCCGATCGTATCAAGCAAGAGGCAGATGGAGTACTTTACTTTCATACTACTTCATTCGATAGCCATCCCGTGAATGGAACCATTCAGTTGCATTGATTTCAATCAGACGCCACCGGCGTGTAGTAAAGCCATGCTTTCCAACGTTTCGGTGGAATCCTGGCACGCTGAACTGCCAAACTTCATCAAATATGCTGTGCTCGACTTCGCCGCGCCACAAACTGTACGGGTCGTAGCTGCTGCAGTGGGCCAATCACACGTTGCATTAAATCGAAATTGCGGTGATTGGCAGTGAGTCAAACCACACAAATGAGCCCTCTTTTATTTCCCCCTCATTCTGGGTACAAAACAGATGGACTACAGGTGTCGTTTACCTGGAGAAGTTTGGATACTACTCGGTACTGGGTGGAATACCGGTAGCCAGCCCTCCTTCTCATAAACACAAACTAAACCGATAGCATTGTTACGTTATCCGGGAGAACTAAATATACCCTCACAGGAAAGAGGAATTGAGAATAGGGAATAATTCCACAAACCAGTTTTCCCCCACCTGAGGAACTTCGAAGAGAAAAATGCTAATAATGGAAGTTATAAAAAGACAATCCTGACGATGTGAAGTGCGAGCAGTTTCTACACATGATGGATTAGAAGAGAGGAGTGAGCTGGGTTGAGGACCAAGCAAAAAGAGGGTGCTGTGGAGAGGCTCATCATGTTGTTTTTTCATGTTTCAGCTGAGCTGCTGCGGTAAAGGCCAGGGAACCTCCATCCTGACGCAGTTGACGGACGTGCTCGGCCTCACCGATCTCTGCCCCAGCTCCGGGACGTCAGTCGTAAGTGCCATCAGCCCACGGCGACACTTCCACGTCGTCAGCGGCGACGCTAGACTTTTTGGTCCCATTTTTAGAACCAATGTTGTCACGGTGTAATGAGCGCTTGGAGTTGACGTGCAGGCGGGAGAAGAATAGAACGTTACACGCCCATGTCTATAATGCGTTTTAAACATGACTATAAATGCGCTATGATCTTCTGACGGCTCCGTATAGTTGTAAACACTTGTGAATATTCATAATGCTTTGATCATAAAGACATTTATAAAGCATTTTATAATGACTTATATCCCGTATCAAAAGGCTTCATGATTGCTGGTCACACACTGATTGTTTAAATGTTTTTCAAAATTTCTTTGCAATGATTATAGTCATTATAATTCTCCTAGTTGTAATACATTATATCATAATCTTTCTATAAGGCATTATACTGAGTAAAGTGAGTAAAGTAACATGTATTACACTACAATTTGCATAGATTTAATATGTTTAAACTTACAATCATATTTTAATGCATCCCTGCATTGATTAAAGCACATTTTGAAAAATATGAGAATTATAATGCATTCTTAATGATTCTTGCAAAAATATAGAATAGAAACAGGGTGACCTTATATGTCGCTCTAAAATGCTTTATTATGTGTTGTGTAACAATATGAATATTTACTAATACCTATTTCTGTAATTCTACAGTGCTGTCAGCGGATTGTAACGCATCGTAAGGATGCTCATAATGCATCAGTGGCACAGAGCGTCTTACTGAATGAACACTTTTGTTATATGTTCCACAAAAGGTTATCACGCATGAATATTAAGTATTTTAATAGAAAATACTTGCTGAATGTGTGTGTTATATATTTGTCTGGCTCCAGCTCCGTACTCAGAAATGAGAGTGGAGCATTCTTGTCTTCCAGTAAGTCAATGAGCGTATTTGCCACAAAGTTTAACTAGTTCTTCAGTGCTTTGAGAAAGGTCTTGTGGATCCGGGGGGCCGGAGAAGGGCGGTCATCTTTTGATGGGGGAATTAAACGGGGGTGTAGAATTCCAACAAAAAAAAAGCGTGGTGCAGAGACTCACAGAGAGCTGTGTTCAGAGACACAAGGCAGCTTTTCTAATGGTATGATATGCAGGGGAAGTTATCTGCATTTACCACTTGTGCTGCACGGGGTACAGGGGTTGGGAAGGGGGCGGGGGCTTTACCTTGATTTCTTGGCAGCAATAGTGCATGTCGCCAATATCTTTTAAAAAAAAAGAAGCACTGGCCTTTAAGACACAGACTGGAAAATATACATGCAATGTATGTCTGTGGCTCATGATGATGTCACAGTTGCTATTATTTTGTATTGATTGATTTATTTGTTAGTATTGGTTAGGCAACAAGTTTTGAGGGCTAACTGGCCACTCATAGAACTATGACATAGTACTTAAACACGAGTGGGCTGAAGTAAAGTGTACCACTGGTTTGGCCTCAGAGGTAATGAAGAAATGATGAAGCGTTTATGAATGTTGTTCTTTCGGTTCTCCTCTGCAGGATTGCCACAGGAGGATCGACGAACTCTTCACAGACAAGATCTACCTGATTGGTATCGCCGCCCTGGTGGTCGCAGTTATTATGGTGAGAACGTCCAACCGTTCAATGACATCGGTGCACTTGTCTTTTTTTTCTTTAATGAAGTAGGCTTGTATGGCTGCTAGTGTTTTGATTATTTTACATGTTTATGAATATAAGGTAAGATTTTGTTTGGGTGTTGATACTGTTTCTTTGTCTGTCTATTGGAATTTTAAACTCATTGGTCTGATGAGTCCTATTCTAAATCTATACTGGTGTTAACAAATCCCACAAGAAGATCAAATGTTAGTCCATCCCATAATAGCCTCTGACTTCCCCTACACCGCTAAAGAGCCTTGTGTATTCCTTTAAACAGCTGAGCAACGTCGTTTTTACCAAACGCCGCTCAGAACGGGTGCATTTGGTGGGGACTACTTTCTGCTGTGAAGGAACACGGCTCCAGTGACAGTGTGCTCACTGATGGTTTCATTATTTTTACATACAATTGAGCCGCGATAATTTTGGCCGCAATTTTAGATTTAATCTTCTTCTTAATCCGAAAACGCTAATTAGTTTTAGTCACATTCGAGTCGTCCTTTATAGTTTTTCGTAAACGAGTCATTACAGTTTCTCACTATTTTTTTAATTTAGTCCCGTGTCAAATGTCCTTTTTCAGTCAGATTACATTGAACATTTTATTCTAGCCAAAACCCAAAATTTACATTTTACTCAAATGTATTTCAGGTTAGATTATATTTTATATATATATATATATATATATATATATATATATATATATATATATATATATATATATATATATATATATTAACTATATTATTAACTAATATATATATATATATATATATATATATATATATATATATATATATATATTAACTGTGTTTGATGGCGTTGGTGCTGTCTCGTTGCGGAAAATAAAGACTTATTTCTTCTGAGTTTTTCATGAATTAAATTAAGACTTATTAAGTCACAGAAATATCAGGGCTTGGCGAACCAAACAGTACTTGTCAATAGGATTGTCTCATTGTTGGTGTCGGTCTATTTAGGTGTGTTTTACACACTTTGCTTCCAGTCTTTGTGCACACACAATAGAGCAGTATATTGCATTAACATAAAGTAAACAAACTGATGAATGTCAGTATTTGTCCTTTCCCTGTGACATTTCTTCTTCTTCTAATCAAACATTTCCTAACCGTGTGTCCCAGATCTTCGAGATGATCTTCAGCATGGTGTTGTGCTGCGGGATCCGCAACAGCCCAGTGTACTAAAGCGACGCAACATCCCGCCGATGAAGGAGGGACGAGCGCGCAGTCTCCCGTCTCGTTCTTTTCTCATTTTCTTTTCTAAAAGCAGTAAAACGTCACATATAATGCTTGCTGGATTTTTAGTCGACTCTTTGAGAAGACAGCGTAGACCATCCTCCATTGAACGTTTTAATTACACTGTCCCTTTTTTATTTTTACAAATGCTGTTATGCATAATTGACCAGTGCTCTGCTAACCCTGATATGTAGATATTATATCACACATGAATGACGTCCACCGGTCCTGGTGCTCTAATCCTTTCGTGATTTTACTGCTTCCTCGCCTATGAACATGCTCTTATACTCTTGGTTTAATGGATGTTTTTTCACTGTTTTATGTATAAAACTGTATATAAATATATATATTAACAGTGCTTTATGACTGCCGAAGCATGGAAATTGCATTGCAGTAGACCCTTCTCCCCGTATCCTTCCTGCACTCTGCTTGTCCGTCTCGCTCTCAACTAAACCAGTGGCGCCTCACCACGCCACGTAGGAGGCGAACACACACACACACACACCCCCTGTCCTACGAGTCCACTGTCCCGATTCACAACCACGCCGCTGTGTGATGTCGGCCGGAACTGACTAAAGATGGAATCTCAGTTATTCTTGGAAGCTGGAACCAAAGTCAAAGTGACCCAATGTCTGTTGTTTGGGCTCTGTGTCGATGATCCGTCTTCGGCTGTTTGTTGTTTCCTTGTGTGTCTAAAAGCCGTCGAGAGCTCAGTTGTATAAAACCCTTTTTTAAGTCCGGCCTGGCCTGGCCTGGTTCTAGACTCTTGAGTCTCCACTGGCATTGAACATTTTGTCCAAAAGAAACGTTTCAACAAAAGGAGCGGCAGGAAGTTTAACTTCATCACGCTTTCGCCCGACTGAGAAATCAGTTTGAAAATATGTCTGTCAAACTTGTCTATGAACCACCCTTTAGTGCGATCTCTATTAAATAAATACGATTGATCTAAAAAGAGAGAGAAAAATCAAACGTATTCAGGTTTTATACAACTGTGCACTTATTTGTGGAGGCAACTTGTTTAACACTATAATCTCCTAAATCAGAGGACTCAAACTGAAACATGACCCGTACCATCTACACACGTCATTGTACTATCCCTCCGGCTCTGGGGCCCATGCTAACCCATTACCATTCGTGGTTGTAACTATTCCCGGTGCGGGGCTAGAGAAACGGGTCAAAAGCCCCGGGGTTTGCACTCGACGGTTGGCCCTCTTGCTTAGCTGTTGCTTTGGACCCGTATGCAACCCAAAAATAACCAACGGATTGAGCTTGTGTACTTGGATGTGCATACAGAACATGAACACCAGTGCAGATCAATCAAACGATGCGTGATATGCAGTGGTCTTGATTCTGTGTCTGCTCCCTTTAATCCTGTTTTCTGACTGGTAATACTTGTGCTGTGCACATGAACAGCTCCAGTGTTGCACCACCAGTCAGTCCTACCCGCCCGCTGAAGTCTAGCCAATCAGATCCCACCCGGTCAACCGAACGTGCCGTTTATTTAGTCCAGCCGGGCTTTTTTTGTTTGTTTATTTTTGTACTCCACCGCAAAAAAGTGTTTTGCCCTGAGGTCTGTTTCCACGCTAGGCTTAGCTGCACACGCGTCACAAACATCTCACGTGAAGTCATGTCTCGCGTAACCTTCAGAGTATTATCACAGCTTTCGTCGGGCCGACAAAAAAAAAAAAAAAAAACTGTCTTGTTAGCATCTCATACTTAAACCGAGAAACAGTTTTTAAAAAAGTGTCTTATAATATTTACAGCTCTGACGTACTAACAAAAATCATGAAGACTGTAGAAAGACAATGTATGCCTTTTTTTCTTTTCTTTTTTTTTCTTCTTGTATTGTGATATCAGTGTTTGGTACGTCGTCGAAGGAGTCAAGAAAGAAAGGTTGATTTCTTTGTGGCAGTGGCGACTGAGAAGAAGTCAAACCTTTCAACGCATCAGCTAGTTTGTCCCCCAGGAATCATTGAGAAGAAGAACAAAAGCCCCCCATGACGAGGGCGCTGCCCCTAACTTTCTGTTTAATTCGGGACACTGATACTTGGGACCCACTGCCACTTCGATCTCGGCCTCTCTCTACTCTTGTAGACTTCGGTTTGCCCAAATATAAAGGGATTAAATGTATTTTACAAATAATACAGTCAGGCAGTCTTGTCTTTTTGTTTGGGGATTTCCTCGCGTGAAAAGCAGGAACTTCGACTCAAATTAGCGGGATGAGAACAAGAGGAATGGAAAGCGAAGCCTGTGACGTCTTCTTAGCGGCCTCTCGCCTATCAAGGCCTTTTGCATCTTAAGGGGCTAAAAGAAGAATGTGAGTTATAAATAGTTCTCACGGTTTTGTTAATTCCTTTATTATTAGAGCTGTAACTAAATGTAAAAAGTGGAGCGTAGATAACGGGCCCAGTAGCTCCAGACTGGTACCACCACGGGACCTCACAGGATTTAGAAGTGACCCCCCCCCCACGTCTGGGTTTCATGTGACGCATTTGCTTTTGGATAACTGTATTTCACTCAAATTTACTGACATTATAACATGAAGGCTCTGCATAACATCCACAATTAGCTCAAATATTAAGCTGTATTATATTTACATATATTATGACAATTATTATTATTATATTATAAAGGACTATTTTGTGTTGTGTAACGAGATGAGCACCAAACATGGCGGCAACACTTTTCATTTAGATTTAAAAAGGCCTTAATGGACTACTGTTATCACATGACCTATGTTTCTTGTGGATTCTTTACTAATTAAAGACATGGCAGATTCTCATGGAATTAAGACGTCCTCTGCAATTATTACAAACTACTAAATGTCCCCAGGTAGCGCTAGCATTCGCACGTGGGTGACTTTAACGTGTATGCGTCTCATGGCTTTATTCTGACATGACAGGAGAGTATGTTGAAAAGAGCACAAAACAAGTTGAGCACTACTCGGTCTCTTAAGCGGTGTGCGGATTACAGTAGAATTACATTTATGTAGCCGGGCAGAACTGAAATGTGACGATTTGATCAGTAGGAGGAATCGTGTAACGCCAATGTCAGTCCCCCCCCCCCCCCCCCCCTTCACTCCCTGTGGTCATCCTTATAACGATGAGAGTGGCATGTTGTCTTTCACCACCAGATGGAGACAAAGAGCAGTGTTTGGTGTCTGACAGAACTTTCTTCTACAGATCCACTCTAATGTCGACCCTGCTCACAGAGGAGTACTCAGAATTTGCGCTCTCAAATCTTTTGTCACTGTACTCACTCACTGTATATGTACTTATATATATATATATATATATATATATATATATATATATATATATATATATATATATATATATATATATATATATATATATGTGTGTATATATATACTAACCTGGTGCACAGGAGGAAGTGTGGAGCAGAGACAGGCAAAAGAAGAAAAAAGAAGTCTGCATCAGTGATAGATTTGAAAAAGTACTTGACGCTTGCCAACACTTCTAACAGTGAAACTATTCATGATCTTTGCTTGATCAGTTACATAATGAATTAATCTAGATTAAAATAATTCTATTAATATTATGATGATGATGTAACTGATTTTGTGCAAAAGAGATTGAAATAAATTTTTTAATTTATTTATCATTTATTTTTATTGTTTTAAAAAGGTTTAAAAAATTACCCTAAAGCTAAACAATTGATCGGATAAATCTGAGGGTGTTCTGTCTGACTCTCGTGACCAGCCTTGTTTTTCCAGAACCATGGACAATGGAATCCAGGTGAGCTTCTACATCTGGCGTTAGTTATGCCTCTGAAGCTACACGCCCTGGAAACTGTTTGTTTGTTCACTCCAACAGTGCAAATACCTGTCTAGAGACTTTGAGAAGTCAAATCAGAACTCAAACACAGACTTCTGACGCTGCCGTCATTTCAACTGACACTTTGTACACAAACAGAAGCTGGTGTGGCACATCAACAGATGACTTTGTTCATTATTATTTTTCCTGATTCAGAAGAGTTAGAATATGTGGCACTCACACACATTCGGCCATCTTGCCAAATCTCATTCAGTCACAATGTACTTCCAGGTATTCCCTTCTGGGTGAGGACTCGGGGGAGTTTACAGAAGGTCGTTTACCAAGCCGATCCCTGCTGATGAGGCCTCTCGCGGGGTGAAAGTTGAGCGTCTTCTCACATGCAGCAGATGGATCCATGGCTCACACTTTCTCTTTAAGAAAGAGAGAGAATGGCCTTTTAACACTGTGGATTCTGCCTCTATAAGCAGGGGATGAGGTCAAAGGAGAGGCTACAGTGAATACTGTTGTCATCTGAGGGCAACAAACTTTAACGGCAACAAAAATGCACGGAATGTGATGCCAGCGGATAAGCTACTTCTCTTTGTGGAAAAGGCTAAAGACCTCCATTGCAAGAGAGCGAAAGAGAGGAAATGTCTCACTGGGCGTTTCTTTGTGGTTTGATTGCTACAACAATCAGTAAATGCATAATGTGTCAGAACACACTACTTATCCTTTCACATCAGGAATAAATTAATTATTAAACACATCTTTTTGCTTCAAACCACATGTCATGTCTTTCCTTTTTATCATCAGGTAATACTATAGCCACCAAAGAACCTTAAATGCTTTTTGCTTCATCAAATTAAATTGACAAAATAATGATTTTTCTTTCCTTTTTAGCATCAGCATCAACTTTTCCCGAAACACGAAGCTTAAAAAGTTAATTGATACATAAACTCCAGAAACGTGCGGAACGACCCCTCAAACGCCACCAGCGATCCTCTCGCCGGTAGCTGAACGTTTCATGGTGTTAGATGTCCGGACGCTGGAAACCACAGCGGCAGTCGCCCGCGCCAAAATCAAAGCAAAGTTGTGAGACTTCCATCCATCCATCCATCCATTTTCAATACCGCTTAATCCTCATTAGGGTCGCGGGGGCGCTGGAGCCTATCCCAGCTGACATAGGGCGAAGGCAGGGGACACCCTGGACAGGCCGCCAGTCCATCGAGGGCACATGTAGGGACATACAACCATTCACTCTCACATTCACACCTATGGGCAATTTAGAGATCAATTAACCTGCAGCATGTCTTTGGACTGTGGGAGGAAGCCGGAGAGCCCGGAGAGAACCCACGCTGCCACGGGGAGAACATGCAAACTCCACACAGAAGGACCGCTCCGACCGGGAATTGAACCCGCGGCCCTGTTGCCGTGAGGCGACAGTGCTAGCCACTACACCACCGTGCAGCCCGTTGTGAGACTTTTATAAGCTAATTAATTAGCGCGCTCCTTGTAGCACAGCCTCTTAGCACCTGACGAGATGAATCCAACTTCTGCTTCTCCGCCTATTATGGAATATGTATGGCTGCGTTCATCAACGCGTTACATTCAATAATCCTTAATAACAATCCATAAATCTCCATACAGTCCAACTTCCACCACTACAACAACAACACAGCTAGCGTAAAAAACAAATGAATATTTGCGTTCCTCCGTCCAGCATCACCGGTCACCTGGGTGAAAGTTCCTACCCACATGACTCAAAGCTCAAGGGGGACAACTACAATGAGCAATTATGTCCTACATACAATTTATTTCAGATATTGCTCCGGCAATTTCCCATTGTGTTTGAAAATGTGATAAAGTGAGTTCAGGAGGGAGATTAAACCAAAGTCTAGAGAAAATATTGGATATAGATCCGTGTCCATTGTAAAGAGAGAATAGAGTGTCCTCTCTCTTGGAAGATAATTAATAAAATAACTAAATGCATTACAAAACTGTCCATAAGCTCCACTTCTGGAATAGATCATCTCCATTATTAAAGGTAAAAAATAAAAATAAAAACCACACATTGAAAACATTCAGGCTTCTTTTATACGAATATGGAGTGTAAATTAAGTAATGTGACCAAGGCAGGTGATATGTTAACGTGAACACTCCCAAACTTCTGGGATGCACGCCAAGTAAACAACAACACAACAACATCCGTGTATATTCAATTATGTGGGATGCTGACGATCAAAGTACAGACGGAGTAGACTGGGATTTAACCCCAAAATGATCAAATTAGGGGGAAATTCATCTTGAAGGAATTTACTTTCCAAAAAAAATTGCATCCCACTTTTGCCTTCTGAGGTGGCATTCTGTTTCTCAGAATACCCCCCTCCCCCCAAATAAACTGTCAGCGTTCTGGTGATCAGGTTGTTTCCACATTCTTGAGCTGTTGGTTAAAAAAAGGCTGTTGAGTTGGAGCGGGAATAAAAACACGTTTCATCGGGAGCCTGTGGTAATTGGAAATAATATATATGTTTTAAAACTTAAACCGGGCGCTGTGGTAATTGGAAATAATATATATTCTTAAAAAACTTAAACCGGGCGCTGTTACATTTCATCTGCTGTCGCGAGTTGGCTGATTACGTCATTTCTCGGAGACGCGCTCGCCCTGACGGTCCCCCCCTCCATGAGTAAACCCACCCTGAACGTCCCGCCTCCAGGCGGCCAAAGTCCCGACCCGTCTTCATTTCGCAGCAGACACGCGCAGACAGCGGAGCCTCTCACCGTTTCGAGCCGCGCGCCCCCCAACCCGCTCCGCCGCAGGACTATCGGTTCCCCCCACTCCTCCGCCGCCCCCCATCTCTACTTGACTTTCTTTGCCCCGGTGGTGTGTGCTTGTTTCCCGACACTAGTCAGGATGAGTGTGGCGGTGTCGGAGGGATGTTTTCTGTCCGCTCTGCAGCCCAAAACCTCCTGTACCGCGTATGTGGTTCCGTCGGACCCGTCTCCGGACCCGATGGCCAAAGCCAGGAGGGTCCGGGAGCAGGTCCGCATGCGGCTGGCGGAGAAGAGGTCCTCCTCCATGCCCAGACTGGACGACGCGCCGATCGGATCGACAGGTGAGCCTTTGCATGAAAGAAAGAAAAACAAGTTGTCTTCTCTGTCCATGGATGTGGTAAATACATATTATGCAATAACATGGACAGGGTCACCAGTAGAAAACATGCTGATAAGGAATTAGAAGGCAGAGAGATGATGTATCTCACAATACTTAGTCTGTGAATGCCCACTATGTCTGAGGGATTACATTTATTTGACCACTTTGGTGATGATGGAACCACTTGTACACACAACAGTGACTTCTCATCAGCCAATCATCTGGAATCGTCTGACCACCTGATGGACGGAAAGCCCCTTCCCCCTTTTTAGCTCCGTTTTAGTCTCCACCACCTCCCCAAGAGAAACACCCGATCTCTTGGCGGCCCAAGTGTCGGTGCAAAGTGTGTTTCATTACAGCCCTGCTGCTTTTTTGTTATCATACTTTTATTTTTGGTGTTTTACATTCCCACCCCCCCCCCCCCCCCCCCCCCCCCCCCCCCACACACACACACACACACACACACACACACACACACACACACACACACACACACACACACACACACACACACACACACACACAATGAGGTAACATCTTTTTCTCAGGGGGTCGGTGTGTTTATTCACCAAGTGGCTCAACAAACATCCATCTCGGACAGTTTAATGTGACCTTTCTGTGTAAGTCAGAGACAGCAGGGATTTGACTTGCATGCCATTTTTATTTTATCTGAAAGCGGCGCTCTGAGGGTTTTAACCGTATTGCTGTCCTAGTATAAAGTAACTGTACACCCTTTGAACACAAAGGGGGGGGGTTGCCCTCGAGGCGGAAGGATTTTGGGGCGTAAATGCAACCATTAAACGGTTCCGTGTTTCACAGAAGATCTGCGTTGGTGCAAGAAAGCGTGACGGAACCTGGGCATTTACAGGAGGCAGGGAGGGTCCATGAGGAATGCCATACAGTTGCATTATGGGAGTTTGACCGCTCTTTTTGTAAAGAACTGTATCTCCTGAATTTTCTAAGGTGTCGATTGAGTCAACAGCTATTTTATTATTTGTTTTCCGAGGACGCGCGGAGCCGCATTCCAAGAATCTAATGTCATGCACCAAACTGTATTATTCGCACAGTCACGTAGGTTCTCGTGGTGGTGTGGAATTTTGAACTAAATAGAGACTTCGACAATACGCCCCGTTAGCATCCCCGCGTTAAATCTATGAGCATGAACACGCTTGTTATTGCTGGTCCAGTGCATCCCGAAAGTCTCCAGAGGGTTGATGTTACGGGACTTTAGTGGAAAGACCACCGGATGATCACTTTGGTATTTTGCTTTTTTTTAATAAGTGATGACACATTTATGAATGTATTGAATGTCACAGTTTTACCCAGAATGTCTGTAAATGAGGGTGGAATAGTCCCATGCTTGAGTATTGTTCGCCTCCCACACAGGTTGGTGTTTTGTGCACAATGAGAAGCGCACCAGGAGTGTGTTACTTCCTGCTCATTTCCTGTTTTGGTCCCCCCCCCACCCTCTCCATGGAAACTTGAGTCATGACATCACAGGTCCGGTCTGGACGGTCTCGTAGTTATGACCGCCCACGCACGTTGGAAGCATTTCATCAAGCACTCAGAGCCACCTCTCGATCCCGGTCCTGACTCGCGATGGTCTCTCAAGTCAGCCGGGGAAATTCAGACGGTCCTCATATCTGTCTCATGGCGGGCCGAGTCCTGACCTGGCATTAGTTTTCTTTTTTTTTAAGGAGAAGTCCACGGTTACTCCCTTTTCTGTCTGATAAGACGGCTGCGCCTCAGTTTCACCCAACGTGGGGGTCAGGGTGATGGAGGCCTGTGTGAGGCAACCTTTTGTTTTGTAGAATAACTCACAGGCAAATCTCCAAGCCAACACGGGTCACTTTTACATTCCAAATTTCTATGACGCTTTCACAGTTGGGAAAAATGGAAAAGAAACCAGGATAATTACAGTTTCACAATTTGATATGATTTGCTGTTTATCATTACCCACACAGTGAAGACAGCAACAACATTTTAAACTACTCTATCCAGCCGCTGGATAGCTGCCTTAAACTGTTGAATAATGATCAATAAAAGCAAAGCACAATTTATGTCATGCTTTAAACCAGAATAGTTTTTATTGCTAAGTTACTCTGTACAACTAAAAACTATATTTTTCCCCAATCATGTGGAGTTTTCCCCCAAATGATAATTTGCCTCCACATGCACGGCCTAAAGGTCTTTAAGGACAGCGCCAGTAGTTTGAAACGACAAAAGAAAACATGCATAACGTACATCTTCGCTGACCATTTTTGAAGGCCTGCAATATACTTTGACATTTCTGATGTGTTTTCCCTCCACAGCCAGCGGTTGTTGTTCATTTCTGGAATTACTTTTATAAGGCAGCACCTCATCGCCTCACAACAATAACCAAGTTTTGTTGATGGTGGCTGATGACAAAATGTCGATCTCCAATTCTCTGCTTAAGAGTCTACTGTATTTACATAAAGAAGAGATGTGAAAGGAAACCAATACATGTTTTAGAATTGTAAAAAAAACATTTAACTGAAATTTGACAACAAAATAAGTTTTTGCTTAGAAAATTAAGAAACGCAACAATCTGGTGCACTTTAAACGAAAAATGAAGAGGATGCCACGGATAGAAGCCACACCCACAAAGACCACTTTGATTTCATTTGACCATGTCATCTGCTGCGTCTGAAGGGGAAACGCCCAGTCAGAGCTCTGAGACGGAGATGCTGTCTCCTTAAAATATGCCCCCAAAAAAACAGTGTTATCCTGCTTTTAAAATTGATAAACATGCACAATAATGCAGCATTATTTTAGTTTAGATTGCCTGAAACAAAAAGTAAGGAGCACGGAAATGTTAGTTGGGCTTTAAATGTGTTCTACGGTGAATAGGTGTGGTGTTTAAAGTCTGCATATTTGAGTTCATGATGAAATTGCTCTTCTTTTCATGTAGTCAGGAAATCACCTGTTGTCGTGACATTTTAAGTTGGATGCAACTGAAAGTTGGATGCAGTTGATACATTGTTGTCTGAATTCAACGTAGTCTGGATGCAGTCCAGCTAAAAAAAAAGGAAGCAAAGGAAACAGATGGAGAGTGCGAGCTGAGCAAAAAATAATGCAAACTGAGAAGGAAATGAGCAGTCAGCAGACTCTTTAAATTGCAATGTAAAAAAAGAAAGTTAGCTGATGTCTGGTTCAACACCCCTCTTAAGCTCATTGACCACCAAGTGTGTGGAACATTCCTTTCCAATCTCCTCTTCACAGCCAGTTATCAGAGTCTATTTTAGACCGGTGTGCACTTCGGCTGCTGGGGTCATTCATTGTCTCTTACGGCTCATGAGGCTCAAGGGCTAGACATCAGAGAAAATTGGATATACTTTGAGAACATTTGACGGCTGAGGGAAGAATATTTCACCCACTATGAAAGCACTTCTGGGCCTTTAGTAAATGTCTTTTTTCACCTCGATGTTTCTTGTGACCACATCCAAAAGATTGTGAAACACTTCTCAGGAGATTTGATTTCATGACCCGATGTAATACAAACCTTCCAATTCCGACAGGGTGTGAAAACATCCATATTCTCAATTCGCAGTTGAGTGAGATAACAAGCAAAGGGCATATTGTAACCATCCTAGCCACCAAGGCCAAGGTCCAACTTTTGAGCCTACGAAATCACAAAGAATCCATTCTAGACACAACCCTATCTGGATTGTTTTTGTTGAAAGAGCAAATCGACATTCGGAGCATTAATGTAGCAGCGAAAACCTTTTTTGCTTTGTAAAGATATAGTGGAGTAATGTCCTGAGCAGAGAATGAGGTCACTCTCCCTCCGAGTGGGTTTGTGTTGTGCGGTCACAGCTGATAACAGCGCTCTGTCAGCATGTTTGCCGTAGTTTGGACTGCACTGTTCGAGATGAAACCTTTTTTGTCAATGGAGTCCTGCGGCTTCGGTTGCTGTGGATCACCGGATTGCCAGGAAATGTACTGCACATTCATGCCCCCAAGAGGGGGAGCCATCCCCATTTTGGCCTTCTTCAACACTCAGGTCACAATGTAAAAGCAACGGTTCGAGCTCTTTGGGGAAGTATGCTTTGTTCACTGTCTTACACCGAGTTAGATGAGAAGGTCTGTCCACTCTCATATCCGTACACTAATTACAAAGCTATAGCCAGCTGCCGGTATGGCCACAAACGTTCCCCATCGCATGTCTCTCTAGTCATATGACCCTCTTTTAGTGCTAAGGTCAGTCAGTATGCTGTGTTTCACACCACGCCTTTGCATTGTGGAGAGTAATTAATGCTGTGTATAGTTATTGTGTATGGAGTTGACACAAGGCTTGGTGCTATCACCCAATAATGGCAAATTAGAGGAGCTGCACACATTCCATACGCAATACCTACATAAATCACAGAGAGGCTTCTTGTTTCGCAGAAGGCATCTGGGCTTAATCAGCGACATAAGACTTTTGAGTGAGGAGTTGATTAAAAACATACCGAAGATAGCAGCACTCCCATATTCAGGATTCCTCATGGCATGCGCGTGTGGTTTTTGTTCACACAGTCAATATGTAACTAAGTATTAGCATGCCAAGCCTTCTACCTTGTATTATGCACCTTTATGTTCCTCAGGTGAATCCCATGTCTGTGTCAAGTTACTTTGTCTTTAAAAGTTAATTGATATTGTTAGATGTGAATATAAGAAACAGGGGCAGTAGTTCCAGAGCTTGCGAGACTGCCCACTTTGTTAGACTTGAACATTAGGTTACAGAAATAGAGTATGTTTATATCTAAACCCTCCCCACTGGCTAAGCTAACTGGTTAATCATCAGTATCAGTAGCTGGAACAACCACGGCTCTCCTGGAAGAGCGATCGGTGGACCAAACTCTAAACTCTGTAGAGTCAGTGGTCAGATACTGACAGATGGTTGAATAGTTCAGAACCCCCTCACAGCTCCCTGAATGAGAGGGCTGTGTCTGACGATACCTGTCACTTCTTAAATATGACATTCACAACCACTTCACGCCGTGATTGGCCAGCCGTGCAGAGGAGAGAGCTCTTTCTCTTCACTGTCGACACAACTATTTCTGTCGCTTTGAATGTGTGAACAAGCAAGTGCAATACTCTTCACTCACCCACTGTATGTCTGCTACAAATAGTGAGAGACGTACGATAAGTCAATAAGGTTAGATAGGGGTTGCCTTTCAACGGCTCTCAACATGGCTCCTGGCAATTGATGCTAACAAAGCTAACAGTGTTTACCTGAGGGGGAACCGGAGGGTGGGTGATACGCCGTTGGATCCAGACAGCCATATGGGAGCAGAGCAGTGGGGCACGTTAGGAAGTGAGACGATCTCCACGTAAAGGCACTTGATCTGTCCACCATCATCATGCATGTCCTGACATGTCCATGCGTGAACTAACCAGCAGCGTTGCCATTAGATTGCCAGTTTTTCGCCAAATCACAATGTATATCAATTAACCACCTGACCCAAACAAACAACTTCAGAAGAGAAGGAGGACTATTTCACGCAATGTTTTCTAACTCGGGGAGCTGCTTTATTACCTCTTGACCTTCCCGCTCAAACTCGTGGTATTTTCCTAGTTTCCCCGAACCAACCCGCGCATCATTGCTAGCCACATACAAAATAACGGGGCCCGTAGCTCTAGCGAGGGCTGAGGATAAGGTTTTTTAAATGTAGGGGCCCACTAAACATTGAATCTGATACATTGGCTTATTTTGTCCAAAATAAATCATTGTGATCTGTGGTTCTGTTGCTGTGTAATAAGACATCCGGATTACATAAACTGTGTGTGTTCTCCTTACTGTGGTGGTCGTGTCTGAGCTTCCCTCACCCCTGACCCGACGATGATGCTTATATTCAGGCATGCAGGGCCAGGCCCCCTGCCAGCAACATCTCCTCCCTCCCTCCCTCCTTTCCTTCCGTCCTGCTAGACTGGAAGGCTTGTTTTTTTTAACTTCTCCGAGCCGTTCACTTCAGGCAGCGCTGCCCTTCCCTCTCTCTGCTCAACTCATAGCAGCTCGGGTTCGGATCAAACTATCGCACCCCTTTTCCACCAACATTCAACATCAGTGGGCGTCTCATATTCTCCAGGTTGGAAAGAGAGTATTGAGTCTTGCATGTCTTCCCATCATTAATATATTAATAAGTCTGTGCTTGTTTTTTGGATATAACCAAACATCTGTAAAAACAGAACAAAAGCTAATCAATGCGATACGATCTTGCTATTACAGGTAGCATAAATAGTTATGCATAGAATCATCTGTATGAGGTTCCATTCATCTAGAACCAACCCAGGGTTTCCTCATGAGGCTCCTAAAAGAACAGGGCTAACAACCAAGGTTTACAATCACAAATGGTTCTAGGTAGAACCTCCGCCTTTAGTAAGAACCCTTTTTGTGTGTGTATGTAACAATGCATCTAAGTTGTGTTACTGTCTTCACCTATCTAGAAAAATAAATATCACCAGGTTAGGTCCCAAGCATCTCTTAAATATTTCTTCTCTCTTATCCATCCACACAGCTCAGGGTAACACAAGGTGCCATTCTGAATGTGTATATTAAATCTGTTTTGACACAGTGGCATTTGATCTTTCTTTTCTTTTTCTAGACTACAACCTTCCTGAGGCCAAGAGCATTTCCCACACCCTTGGTTTCAGTTCCAGATCCATGATACACACACCCAGCCGCGTCATGGCGGTGAGTACCGCCTGCCAGTACTGCATTACACTGTAATACATGCAAGAAAATATTTAAAGAGCCGTCCAGTACTGATCAGTGCAGAATACAGTAGATTTAGCGATACATTTGTGTAGCTTAGGTCAAAGACAAGAGACACAATAACTTAAAACGTTGCACTTACAGTGTCCTGTAAGGTTGTCTCTTTGATAGTACAAGTTGGTTTAGGTATTATATGTGGGGACTTGTGAGAATTCACTGTAGTCCCCCAGCCAGAAACTTGTGAGTTTGACTGGTGGTTTTCTTTGTAGAGTTTACCAGAAGTAATCTGGTTGGGATCTGGATGGTAATCACCAACGTTATTGCTGAGATCTGGTGCATGGCCAGGACTTTAGAAAATGGTCCCCCCAACGCCCTCAGCTTAATTGCTATGTGTTTGTAGCAGTGGGTAAGAAAAATGTCTGAACGCTTTACGAGATAGCCAGACCTGTCTCCAAATGGTCTGGCTGAAGCCATCATAATTCCGCATAGGGGAGAAAAAAACCCGCTCTGGTTTGTTTGTGTTTCTTTAAACCAATCACAATGGTCTTGGCCGGCGTCTTATCAAGACATTGATAATAAGTGAAGCAGCAGAGCTATGCCTCCGCCAGTTAGCACAAAACGTGACTACCATATTATCTAAGTACGCCTAAATATGCATACTATTGTAACTATCCATTAATAAAATCTTAGAATAGACAACAAATATGGATGTCCCACGTGTTAGAAACTAACCACAATGAAGTGAGGAATTACAGCCAATATATGCCCTTGCAAAACGCTAACAGACAGACAAACAAAATACCCACAGTCTACATCCTGGTGAGTCAGGCCATTCTGACATGACCTCAGAGTCCTCAGTTATAGCTGTGACCCTGGCTGAGATATGGGAGCGCAGCTACATCGCTAAGTCTGACAGAACACAAGCAGTTAGACACAACCGTGGTTACTAAAATGAGTTATAAGACATTTAATTGAGTCGTCTGTTGTAAACATAGCGCCCACGTGTAAGATTCATGAAGGTTTTCTGTGCAATGAATCCGTACTCACCTTCTGACAAGTTTCTTGCCCATTTTGTTGTCCAGATTTCAGTGTGTTCCAAGATGTCAAAACCAAATCAAAATCTATGAAAATAAGACCTAAGATGTAATAATACTAACTGTAGTGATCTAACACATCACCGTTTCTCTAAAAGAATAGGCTATTGTTTATATCACACACACACACGCACGCACACACACACACACACACACACACACACACACACACACCTACACACACACACACACACACGCGCACACACACAGGAATGCCATGCGCCAGTAATGTGTATGAATAACTTTTCCTCTCTGTTCTAATTGTTTAACCCGGCTGGTCAAATCTAGAACAATGTAAAGACAGAAGAAAAATATAAACAGGACGCCGGTCTCCCTTTAACAGGCCACCCTCACAATGCAGAGGCAGCAGTGAGCTTCCTGCAGCGTACAGTAGCCAGGCTTTGATGGAGGAGAGCTGGAAGAGCTGGGGGAACCTCTCGCAACACCTTTTGCTCTGTCCTGGACAGTTTAGCTCGCCTCAAGCACGGTTTCTTGTAAACAACTAACTATTAAAGGTGCTAATAGAGCAGCACACTGTGTGTCTGATATGTGCTACGTAAAGATATAGCGGAGTGATGTCTAGCTGAGCAGATAAGGAAGGAGTTCCCACCTCCAGTTCCTCTGTTAGATCTGTCAGCACTGTTAGCTCTGTCAGCACTGCTAGCTCTGTCAGCACTGTTAGCTCTGTTAGCTCTGCTGCTCGTGTAGTTAGCACCTTTAGCTTCTCGCCGCCTGCTCAGTTGTCTCCATGTTGAGAGCCATGTGGAGGCAATGGATATGCTCCTGGTTCCACGTTAAGCACCTTTAAGAAAAGAAAATATGAGTGATACATTTTTCTCCTTGTCTGTAGGATGACCGCTTCTCTATGCTACTTTTTTGCAGCACGGGGCAAGTTATATGCCAATTTATCTTTTCAGGTATCTATCTTTCCCTGCTGCAGTGTGTCTGCTAATCCTTTAATTTGTTCCCATACCACCCCACCTTGCAGATGCCCACAGTACCCCTTCGCTCATCTGGTTTCTCCTCTCGCTCTGCTGTGGAAACCAGTTCCAAGGCGGGCCATAAAGCAACCAGCGTGGTCCAGAGCAGCTTCCTGTCCTCCCAGCAGTCCCACAGCAGAAACAGACGCTCCAAGTCAGTGTGCCAAGCAGACCAGGAGGCACTTCCCATCACTGTGTTGCCTCATCCGGAATACTTGATCACCGTGCCTCCCCTCGGCACCCTTCGGCGTAGCCTCAGCGGGACACTGGCCCAAGACAGAGGCTACTGGCAGGAGGAGGAGCTGCCATGTCAGTACACCTACAAGGGCCCCTCCCACCGCACCATCAGCCGCATCACCAACCGACAGCAGCACTACCACCAACAGCAGCAGCAGCAGCAGCAGCACCATCAGCAGAGCTCTTCCTTCGGTCAGGAGGGCTGGGGGGGGACCGGCAGGGTTGTCCCCATGGCGGGGGACGGCTGGGGAACACAGTGGCAGCAGCACGTGTCCAGGGCCAGCCACGGCATGGGGACAGCGCAGTGCCAGGCCTCCCTCCACCGGGCCGCCTCGCTCCGCAGCTTGAGGAGCGTTGGGAAAGGCGTGGATATCTTGGATGGAGCATCGATACACAGCAATGACCCACTGGAAGAGTGAGGCACAGTATTCATTAATTTACCTGGGTAAACATCTGGGCCACCTCTGGCCCAGGTTGGCTTCAACTGTAGCCCTGTCAAATATATGTACGCTGTTGCCACATAACACCGTGTCACAGACATTTTGAGAACACATTCTTCATGTTTATCTGACTCGTTACATGGACAACATTATTAATTGATAAATGGAAAGATATAATCAACAGATGTGTGTGTGTGTGTTTGTGTGTGTGTGTGTGTGTGTGTGTGTGTGTGTGCGTGTGCGTGCGCAGTATGCAGAGTCTGGACATGGCTACAGCTGTCAGATATCTGTCTGAGTCAGATGCTGCCTTGCAAGTTATGGGAGCTGCATACATACAACACCAGTGTTACCATAGCAACGAAGCCAAACACCAGGTAACACGCACGTTGGGTCATATTTCCCTCATTTGCTGACATTATGACATTATGTGTTCATTTGTCCGGTCTTTTTGTTTGTCTGCATGATGTCCATTACCAGCAGCTCTACTGCATATGTGTGTATTTACAGTATCTCTCTCTCTTTCGCCCTCTCTCTCAGGTCCGTCTTCTGCATGGCGTTCCAGGTCTCGTTCAGCTTTTCTCCAGTGACAACCAAGAAGTGCAGCGTTTTGCCACCGGCGCCACGCGGAACCTCATCTACGAGAACGCCGACAATAAGGCGGCACTCATAGATGCCGGCGGACTGATGTGCCTCGTCAGCATCCTCGGCAAACCGGACGAGGAGCTCCGGAAGACCATCACAGGTAGGTGAGGTCTTTGACCTCAGACTGGTTTGAACGCCGATACGATCTCATATCTGTGCATTGATATTCACCTGTAGTTCAGGCGTCGCAACGGATTCATCTCCATCCGTATATTACTGGTTTGAAATACTCAGTTATTCAGACAACTGAATGAAAACCGGTTTGTTTTTGGCTGCAGGTGTCCTGTGGAATCTGTCCTCCAGAGACAACCTGAAGGAGAAGCTGTCCAAAGCAGCTTTGTCAGAGCTGACGGAGAAAGTACTGATTCCTCTGTGCAGCAGCGTCCCACTGAGTCCATCAGAGAGAGACATCTTCTACAACACCAGCGGCTGCCTCAGGTGACTCCACAGGAGAGCCTGCTCAACCCAATCCCCGGTGTCTAACACTGGCTTTGATTCAACACTATGGGTTATGCAGTGTCATCGTTCCAAAAGTTTTAATTTGTCAAATTGCCCAATTAGTCACAGTTTTTTTCAGGATGAAAACGCCATTTTGATTTCAACAAAAACGAGGGTCGGTCAAAACTGGGAGGGGCCGGTGGTATCCCCTGTAAATGTTAAAATTCAATTCAATTCAATTCAGTTTATTTTGTATAGCCCAATATCACAAATTACAAATTTGCCTCAGAGGGCTTTACAATCTGTACACATACGACATCCCCGTCCCAGGACCTCACATCAAATCAGGAAAAACAAAAATAACCTTTCACAGTAACAGCGATACTAGTAAAGACTAGATTTTCTAATGGTCCTCCTCGTTGTTTCCCTCAATGTGTTCTGCTGAATGGCACTAAATACTACAGCATCCATGAACCTCGTCTGTCGTTGCCATGGAGTCCCTAGCGCCAGAGGCACAAATCAGAGTTGAGAATAGGGGCAGCTTCTGTTGGAAACAAAACACAGACATAATTTATTGCACCAGTCCTTTATTCAGTAAAGCGCCTCCCCTTAAAAGTACATTTGAATAGAGGATCGCTTTGTGCTGACTACTGAGTGCAGTCTCTGACTTTCTGGACAAAGATAGAATTACATGCAAGTGCAGTAAGGTCCAAAAAGTACCTTGTTTTTTCAAAGGAGTGAAGGTGCTACTGAAGGTTCTTAGGAGAGATTCACAAAGCCTAGTGAAAAATGATGAAAATGCAGTGAGACAGCTTTACTGCGTCTGATAGCCTTGTGGGTTTATGTCTCTATCTGTGTGTTTGTGTGCGTAGGAACTTGAGCTCAGTGAACGAGAGCACGAGGCAGAAGATGAGAGACATGCGAGGCCTGGTGGACTCCCTGGTGTCCTACATTCAACAAGAGGACAGGGCAGACGACAAGGTAAGTCCGACCTGCCCCGCCAGAGCCTGTGACATTTTCATGCACTGTCGATAATGACGTCTGATCCGAAAACCACCATGGTTGTTATGGCCAGGGCGCCCTTCA
Organism: Cyclopterus lumpus; assembly: GCF_009769545.1. Classification (NCBI taxonomy): domain Eukaryota; kingdom Metazoa; phylum Chordata; class Actinopteri; order Perciformes; family Cyclopteridae; genus Cyclopterus; species Cyclopterus lumpus. The sequence continues at coordinate 3,749,782 of NC_046968.1, read as the reverse complement.
GAACAGCAGTAGCTGTGAGCACCGGCCACCAGAGCTGGAGATCAAAAGACCAAAAAGCCAAGATTACACCAAATGAAAGACTTCGCGGGATTTTTAACAACGTGTTTATGTGAAAGAAAAAGGCACGCGTTTTTCTATACTTTTCTTATTGTTAACAAATGACCCAGGACCAAAACCAACTATGTGATGTTAATCCTGACTTCCCTCCCATGTCCATTGGACTCAACCCCAAGCCCACTGGTTTCTACGAGGGATCCGGATCCCGATCCAAGTCCTTGTCAAATGTTGACTACATATGTTTCTGACACAATGAAATATTAGCTAGTTGCTTAATCTAACAAAGTTTACTTACTAGATCCAATTACTGAAGGTCCTGGTTCAGAACTATAAAGTTGATCATTTGAAATTATTGATATGGTATGTATGACAGATTTATCGGGAGAGAAAAAAAGTACATTTGCTTGGGGACTACTTTCAGCAGCGGATTAATCCACATTTGGAGCTGTAGTGAGTATTTGTGGCAGCAGGACGGTGTGTGTGGGGTTGAGTCTTTGTGGCTCACTGAAGGTTTTTAATAGTTTTAATAATCCATTCCTTGTATGTGCACATGTACTTTGCCAATGAAGGTGATTCTGATTGTGACTCCACAGTAAGGCTTTGCATGACTTCTCACCGACTGTTCCACTTCCACTGTAGTTTGGCATGTCTCAGCAGGCGTTGATCACCAAAATCTGTATAATGTTAAGAAGTGCTAAAAGGTCATTCAATTGGATTTTTCAATTCAGTATATTTTGTATAGCCCAGAATCACAAATTTGCCTCAGAGGGCTTTACAATCTGTACACATACGGCATCCCTGTCCCAGGAACACACAACAAATCAGAAAAAAACCTTTCATGGGGAAAAAGGGAAGAGACCTGTCATTTAATCTAGTATCCACCATAAGTGGAAGTAGTCACAGTAGCGTCACCCATCTTTTTGTGGAATATGGTTTTGAAGACTCAAGTCATTTTATCCATCGCTATTTAGTTTTTCGTTTTCATCCACAATTGACACAATATCGTGGAACTACAACAAGACATTGATCAAAATGTTACAATTGACTTTCACTCACTAGAATCAGGATGACAACCATGGTTACAGTTCCCCATCAAAGACATAGACCAAAATAAACCTGCAAGATTATTCTAAATATAGCATACGCTTCAACTGATGTTGATTCCCTTTGATTGCTTTGCTCCCGTTCTTGTCTGTTTTCTCTGAACTGGGGGTGTGCCAACCGCCATCGTACAACCCCACTTGTAAACAGCTGAACTGCCCCTTTAAAATGTGCTCATAATGCTACGTTAGTTACAGTTTGACAAACCACCATTTGGTTACTTACTTTACACTTTTGCCCCCATCTGTCTCTTCCCTGTGTCTGTCTGGGTGTTTAGGGTTTGGATAATTCATTGTGCGTGATGAGGAATCTGTCCTACCAGCTTTACACGGAGCTTCCTCCCTCGGTCCGACTCCGTCTGGAGGGGCCGACGAGAGCCTCTGCCTCCGGGAAGGGCGAGGCCATCGGCTGCTTTACTCTGTATAACAAAAAAGACGCAGAGGTAAAAGTGGATCACACGTCATGAAATTACACACCGAAAAACACCATTTCAATGCTGATGATGTTCTGTGTCTGCTAGATGCATCAATAATAGACAAGGGTTTGCTGTTGATGTTCTGCATAACAACTTTAGAAGGTGATAATATGTCAATGTTGTTCCGTTTCCCTTAGTGGCCAAAAGAAAATCTATTAATACTGCATCACAGCTGCATCAAAAGTCAAATAAAGTATTTAATCAATTAACTGTAAGTATAAAGGTAATTTATTAGAAATTATCAGCATGGTTATATTCAGTCAGTGATATGTGATTTTATCAAAAGATTTTTTAAAGTATTTATGTATTGATTAAATATGTTTCTTGCATTACTTATCCTTCAACATGTTGATAAGTTTGTCCCACATGCATGTGCACTTACTTAGAGCCAACAGTGATATAGTCAGAAGCGTGTTGGATATTATGTCAGCCTACTAGCACGTCTGCCACGCCAACCACATCCCTTATAATTGATGCCACTGCTATTGATGTCACTGCTATTGCTGCCGTCTGCTTGTGATTGGCCAATGATTTCAATCTAAAAAACATCCTTATGGATGCTCTACTGTTTTCTGCAGATTTCTTTACCAATCTCATTCTCTATTGGAGTCTTCCAGACAACATCCACGCAATCATTTTTATCCCGCACGCTCAACAACATCCTCATTGTTTACATGTCAGACGGACTTATTTCGCCACTGGGGATCTGCCTGTATTGTAAATGCCTGTGCATCCCGGTCAAGCGCTCTTTGTCAGATGCACCAACCTTATCGGACATTTAGAATATTTTATTTTATCATGTGCTTGAGTCATTTTCCTACAAGTAATTTTTAAAGATATTCCACTTATCGAGCATTGAAAAGCCAATGCCATTGACGATGCAGGTCAGGGCTCTCTGAGGTATCTCAGTGATAGCCAGATAATGAGTGGCTCTGGCAGATGGAAACTCTAGACGTGGCCTCGGTACCTCCGGGAGGATCAGGTTCCAATATGACACACACAATTGGCAGATCACATTACTCCTTTACAGAGAGAGTATGTACGGAGTGTGGAGAGGCCCACCGCCACATGTATGTTCTCATAGTCACCTTCAGAGTGGGCGGAGAAACCTTCTGACTGTATGACATGCTTTACCATGTTGCTTAGAGCAGATCATTCGCCAAAGGCTGAAGAGGATTTATATGTTGCGGGACCCCGGGACAGAGACAGATATCCTGACAACTCCTGACTAAACTGCTTTAGTCCTTTGGTCCGAGACGCAAGAGCTTGAAAAACCCAATGGCCAAATGAACTGGGTGCTAACCAGAGGAGTGATTGTACTATCATAGCCTAGCAACGGTAACTGGCACTACAGGCCTTCTGAGCTTTGTATTTCCCCCTACACACTGATGCAATGCGCATGGGGCTGTACTGATACTGAGCGGGATACTCTGCGTTTGAAGAGTTTGGAGGGTGGTGTCCTATGAAGCTTCTCCAAAACCAAAAAGGAAAGAAAAAAACTGTATGCTTGTCTGTTCGTGTGCTAACGTTCACCTCAGTCTCTTTTGCCCACGCTAAGCTCTGCAGCCAAACGGAGTTATGTTGTGGTGCCTTAGCACACTTATTATAATAGGACTAGCTAGTTTTACACAGCAATTCAAGGACAGCGCTCTTATTTTTTGGCCTTCTATGTAAATCAGCAACTGTTGAGCATCGTTGAGAATTGGTCAAAATGTTTCTGATCATTGACATTTTACAGACTCTGAAAAGAAAAATGCCAAATGCCACACCTTTGTGTTGTTGTTGTTGTTTTTGTCAGAAAAAACATTTGTGGCGTGGTCTAAACAAACTCTAAAATTCTGAAAATAAATTAATATCTGGTTGTGATGGTCAAGACTGTTGGTTGGCTAAAAGATTTACCTTGGTGAAAGTGGTAAATAATATTGATATATAATATTTGATGGTGGTTTGTTTAGGCGGACACATTTGTAAAACACAACGAAATAGACCGAGGTGTGTAGCTACAACAAAGTGTTACTGTCCAATAATAGACATTTTCTCTCTCTCTTGCCCGACAGCGTAACCAGAATCTGTCCATACTGTCTGAGGTGTCCCGACAGCCTCGGGGGGCTGAATGGCTGTGGCACCCTAGTGTGGTGGCGCTGTACAAGCTTGTTCTGCAGAACAGTGACAGCAGCGCCAACAGCCGTGAGGCGGCCATCGGAGCCCTGCAGAATATCACTGCAGGAGAGGCCAGGGTAGGATTACAATCACAAAATTGTTGTAAGAAATGTAAGAAAAGCAAACTACAGCAAACAATCAACAGAACTCTGTACAGACTGGTGTGATCTTTGCCCCCTCTGCCAGTGGGCATCAGTGCTGAGTGGAGTGATGGTGGAGCAGGAGAAGATGCTGCCCATTCTGCTTGATCTGTTAGACACCAACAGTGATATCGAGCTGAGGCCCCTGACCGGCCTGCTGAGAAATCTGGCCAGACACTCTGCCAGTAAAGACTACATGGGTAAGACACAACCACAGATTACTGAAGGTGTTTCAGACCTCTTTGGGCTGGAAACACGGTCTGTGTGTGTGGTTCATAATTACACTTTAGATCACTGGCGTATCATGTGACTATTGAATATATTTAAACTAATAGGTTTAGTTTAAATATATTCAACATAGACCCGGCAGGGAGTCAACCTAGATCCAGTAGGGAGTCAACCTAGATCCTGTAGGGAGTCAACTTATGCTCAGATGGTAGTCAACATAGACCAGACTGGGTGTTAATTTACATCCAGTAGGGAGTCAACTTAAGCCCGTCTGAGAGAGTCAACTTAAACTTGACTGGGAGTAAACTTGGTCAGCTTAGGCCCGGTGGTTGGACCCATCAAACGGACACAGCTAATGCCAGTTAGAAGAGCCAAGTGTGTATGATTGAACCAAACCGACAGAGGTGGACCTTTCAAAGGTCAGAGATTTTTCAGTGACACACCCACCCTCAATCTTTGTCCTGACAGCTAAGATCATGGTGAACGTCCTGGTTTCCAAACTGCCCAGTGATGGCCTTCAGAAAACGTCATCCTGCGAGGTGGTGGTCAACATCTGTGGAGCCCTCAATCACCTGGTCACCTGCAGTTCCTTGGCAGCCCGCGACGTCTCATACTTCAACGGCCTGCCGAAACTGATCGGCATCAAGACAATCCACGATAACAGGTAAGACTGACTTCTACTGCAATCCTCAAATATCAGTGTTGACCAGTGAGAAAGCAGAGCTGCTGCATCAGAAAGCAGGATGAGTAAAAGTTAATAACTCACCACACATATTAAATCTACGAAAACTGAAAACGTTTACTTCACACTCTTTATAATTTATTTTTCAGCCCGACAATCTTTCGGTTTGTAAATTGTGACCTCTGTCTGCTCTCCCCTCTGGCCATTGGCCACGCAAAAACATAACCTTTTGCTAATTTGTCGGTCATTCTAGAGTGTTTATTACTCCCCCTGCCTCTGCTGTGGTATTTCCTGCTTGTTTCTAACCGTCTGCTACTGTGTCTTGATTTAGCTCTGGAAGTCTAAAAGCTGCCAGAGCAGCCTCGACTGTCCTGTGCAACATGTTCCAGTACAACAAACTGCACAAAGACTACAAACTGGTAAAACCAACAGCTGCCGGTGCCAAGATACAGTGTACACGCTCACCTCAACATGCTTAATACTTGTGGAACATGGCTACGCAGCAAAAACAAAGAACTTGAAATCTTGGTGAAGGCCAAAAGACAGAAAACGCTTAGAAAATGTTTTTATTATGTGTTTAATAAAATGCTCTCCATAATTTCTGGAGTTTACTTTTGGTCTCCACCAAATCCTGTGGCGAATATCTGTCTCTTCAGCTGCTTTAAATGCTCTAACTACGCTCACCCAGCGAGCTGGTTATTAACTCTGTCTGCTGCTTGGCAACGGGCAGGTAGTGAAGAGAAGGTTCATTCGCTCCCTCATCTGGAAACTTTGAAAATGCATAACTGTCGTGTCCTAGTTGGACCCCAAGCCTTGAAAAGGGGAAAACTGATGTTGACATAATGGCTCCTTACATCTGACAGAATCAAAGGTTACAAGCAGAAGATTGACACATTTCAACTTGACATTATAAACTGGGATGCTCCATCGTTGATCATTTTTGAGTGGTGGGAGTAAGTGTTGTTTATCTCTTGCTGACAGCTGAGCACACCAGAGTTAACTTGGAAGCTCCGAAATGCAGTTGTTTGTTTAAAAGGCAAAACAGCTGAAGAGTTCCTGTTGGGCGGCAGCAACGAGGGCTGTTATTTCTCTTCTACAGTGTTTTGAGAGAAGGACCACATTCTTAAGTCCATCCATCAGAAGAAAGGACAGATTACAGTAACTGAAAGGCCTTTGGCTTTGGTCTTGAGCGTTGGAGGCAGCCACTAATTGCTTTCAGTGAGCTCTGCAGTGCTGTCACTGCCCTGTGACCCGACAGCCACCTCATTGAGTGGCTCTGGGTAAACATCAGTTGAGGCTCAGAGAACAAGGATCACAAAAGTCTTCATTAAAGTAGTTTACCCCCAGTGTTGTAATAGAGGCTTTAAGGACATTCACTCAACATGGCTCGGGTCCTGGTCCTGTTTATGCATGGTTGGTGGTTGGGCGATTAGACAAAGACCGATGGCCGAGTGCATTGCCTGTTGGTTTTTTTAGCGTTTTTTTTGGGGCGATGTTTGTTATTTTGCTAATGTAATGGTTTCAGCTCCTGCCCTGTGGGCAGAGAGAGAGACAGCATGGGGGAATGACATGTAGCCAGAATATTTTCACATCTAATACAGTGTTAAAAGGGTTTATTTCGACCAAACCAGAGTTGGCGATTCTTAGAAAGAAGACTGTCATTTTTTGTCATTCTGTGGTTGGCAACAATGGTTATGTCGTATCCGTTGATACTGGCCGCGTTGCCATTCACGTAGTTTTAAGCGCATTTCGAAGTATCGCATAAGAAAAGCTGTTCTCAATTGTGGAACATTTTTTTCAGGTTGAGGTGTTTTTTTTGCGTTTGATGAAAAGGCAAAAATACGAAAAGGCCTTTTATGAATAAGATCAGACAGGGGCGAACATTTAAAGCACATGACCAACCAGCTGTTCCTGCTGTCGCTCTCTTGTTGGATAAAAACACAAATATTACGTGTATTAAATTGTAAATGAATATATTACATTTATTGCAATACAAATATGCAGAGTATACATATATATCTGGATGATGGCTGTTTAACAGAGTTAGAGCGGGACAGACCCATTTAAGTGTTACATTTAAGTCGCAGAACCAAAAATGATGTTAATGTGGTAGTTTTACACTGCTGTTTGTGTGAATGAATCCATTAGAGTGAAGTTAAAATGGAGAGCAGAATGTGTGGCTGACATTGTGCTCTAAACTTTTGTCTCCACCAGATGGTTTTCTCGTCTACGTCTGCACACATCTGTTTTATGTCTCATTTGACCTCCACTCCTCTGTTCACATTGGTCCTCCTTTGCTCTGTCCTGAAAGCCTGTTTTTTGCCTCTGGCAGTGTCTTATCTGGGGATACTTGGCTCTGCAAATGCAAATATTTTCTCTGTAGCTGACGGTAATTAAATTGAGAGTTATTAAAGTTCTTCTCTGCGTCGGGGTGGCCATTCCAGACATTGGGAAATCAGGGGTGACTGGTGATGCATCTTTTTTTACTCCTAACAACCGATTTTAAATGATTTGATTCATAATTTCTGTCAAAAATACACATCTATCAGAAAGCTATCAGCAGGATTGGGAGATGTCAGTGATAACCACCCTGCAATAACAGCAGATCAAAAGTATCTAATGAAATATGTCCAGTGAATATCAAGTGAAATGATGATGCAAAATCTGTCAAACAGACATTAGTGGAGTCAGGAAACTTGGGGAAGTTAAGATGTTGTCTTGTTAGTTTGAAAATCCTCCAGAGACCAATAGTTTGTCACGCTTGGTTTATAAGTACCTCCCCAAAATAGGCTACACATGAACTCTAATCCCAAGATTTTAAACATATTAACTGATTTATTTGGTAGCAAATTAAACTGTAAATGCAACACTGGCATATTAACACCATAACAAGTTAATAGTTATATTTGAGAATGAAGTCAGGTGATGCATTATAAGTCCATGAAGGGAGGAGTTTGGGATGGATAATTAAAAAAACAACTGACTTGGAACCAGGAGACCACTGTTCCTGTCCTGTGTGACAGCAAATGTCAACCATTGATTTAGGTTTTCAAATTGAGTTACGTAACATTGCAAAGCTTACGAAACTTAATACACTTAAATGGCGTACTTAACCTAGCACACAAAATTCTCTTATTTCAACCTCAATCTGTTCATGTGTCAGTTAATGAAGAAGGAAAACCAATGCTTCCAATTATTTAAGTTGGGAATGATCTCCAAAATCTGACAATATGTTACAACTAAGCACTAGCTGTTTTTTTTCACCAGTTCAGGAAGTTGATAAAGACCCAAAGTGAGTGGCTAAAAGGATTAGCGCAGCCTCGGCACGAACAAGAGAAGCGGCCCCTTTTATGGGAGGAGGTTTTCTCAATCTGTGTGGAATGCCATGCTGATTAAATTAGATAACACTTTATTCCTCTACTACCTCAAATATTAAGGGTTTGTATTTTGTAAATGGCGATAACTCATGAAAAAGAAAAACTGACTATCAAAACTACACTTACAGAATTTTAAAGATGTAAGCTCTTTTATTTTTTGTGACGTCACTCCTTCGCTCTACATTCTTGTAAGAATCCGTGCTTTATCTCCCAAATACATCAACTGCCGCTGCCTGGCCTGGGTTTAGTAGAGTTTTACTCTTTGAGTGACCACTCGCAGCAGGAATGCTGAGGATCTGGCCCCCGAGATATTTAGCTTTTGTCTCTTTTGTGCCTTCTGGGATGAATAAAAAGAGTTTGGTTATGTGGACTTGGCAGTCCCTTAACAATGTTGTGTTCTCCCTGTATAACCTTCCCTCCTCCACACACACTGAATCTGACACAGCAAAACCAAAGTTATGTCTGACAGTTTGGTTGCCATGGGGAAGTTATTCAATTTTGATAGATATCCCGTTGTGTGTCCATCCTCAACCCAATCTCATGCAGTTCTCACAAAAGTTTCTTTGCACAGTACAAACAGCACGCCATGAAATCAGCTACTCTTTGTGGCTATCCATGGTGCCCAGAAAGCAAATCCCTTCTCATTCCTGACAAAAATATTTCCTCATCGAAAATAAAAGCCGACATGAATATTTCCAGAGCTACCCCGATAGGTAGAATGTAAAGAATTACAACAAGGAATTTAGTCACCACTAAGTGATGGTGCAAAATAATAAATGTAAGTCCAGTTACTCTTTAAAGTTGCAGTTATTAAAATCCTTATATCAACAATGCATGGGATGACTATATCTAAAAGTGGAAGGTGTCTTGCTTAGTGATGAACCCAGGCAGAATTATCACCCAACAGTTTCCTTCAGCTCCACAAAGCATTTTAGCGTCTTTCAGGTCACTGTTTTAGTTTTACGGGCCACAACGTCACTGTTTTCCATCTGATAAACCCACTGTTCACTAACTACAGAGAACCAACACGGCATTAGCGACTAGCTGGTGAACGTATGGGAGGCCAAAACAGAGATTAAAGGAGAGCGACTATTTGACTTACCATTGATGGCTGGCCGTGAACATCACTCCAAGCTAATCGCTAATGTTGCTATGTATCAATAGATAACTGTTTCCGATGTAACGACTTTAAACAGGTGATAATATGTCAATGTTGTGTTCACAGCTTGCGGCGTTTCCCTTAGAGGCCAAAGTAGAAATCCATTTTATTATATTTTTTGTAAATTATGTTTTAGATGTTTTAAAAAAAAATGTTTTAAGTGATTCACTACTAAAACAGCTTCAACCAGTATTCTCTTACGCATTATATTGTTTATAAAATGTGGGCTGAAACTTTGCGGCCCTGAACAAATACATCTGTATTTATGTCATAATTGATCCCTTTTCAGTTAACTTCCCCCTACAAGTCAGTGCTTAAATATATAACATTACATTACATTACATGTCATTTAGCTGACGCTTTCATCCAAAGCGACTTACAATAAGTGCATTCAACCATGAGTACAAACTCAGAACAACAAGAATCAAGAAAAAGTAAAGTTTTTCAAGAAAGCCAAACGACAAAAATACCATAGGTAAGTGCCATTCAAGTGCCACTGAAGTGCTAATCGGTTTTTATTCAAGGTATAGTTTTTAGTTACCGGCGGAAGATGTAGAGACTTTCTGCTGTCCTGATGTCAGTGGGGAGCTCGTTTCACCACTGAGGAGCCAGGACAGCAAACAGTCTTGTTTTTGTCGAGTGATTAGCTCGTAGTGACGGAGTCACAAGTCGATTGGTAGATGCCGAGCGGAGTGAACGGGCTGGGGTAAGGTTAGACCATGTCCTGGATGTAAGTTTAGACCATGTCCTGGATGTAAGGTTAGACCATGTCCTGGGTGTAGACGGGACCCGATCTGTTGGGAGCACGGTACGCAAGAACCAATGTTTTGAAGTGGATGCGGGCAACCACTGGTAACCAGTGAAGGGAGCGGAGGAGCGGAGTAGTGTGGGTTAATTTAGGGAGGTTGAAGACCAGTCGAGCTGTTGCATTCTGGATGAGCTGCAGGGAGGGAGTTACAGTAGTCTAGGTGGGAAATGACCAGAGCCTGACCAGATGTCAGTCAGACAGGCAGAGATTCATGCTGCTACCTGTGTTTCAGATAACGTCACACTTGATAGGTTACGACCAATTGATTGGCTTTTTCTTGCTCCAAAATTTCTTAGGTCAACTAAAAACATAGCAAGCCAAGACAATAACAAAACTGTGGATTAAACAGAAAGTTAACAAAAAACACAGTGTAATGTGAAAACAAATTGGGTAGGAGACAAGAATATATACATTTAAGTAGGTGGGTGTGTTGTGTCACAATTCTACTCAGGTCATTAAACAAGAATCACATATTTGGTAAGGTGTTGCAGGGCTTTTTACACTTGAATTATGTTTAGTTTGTGGTAACATTTCAAGGCATTGTGTAATGAAGTTTAAATCAAACCAACGTGGTGGCAGTTTTGAACAAGCTAAAGGTGATTAGAGACTCAAACATGCAGGTGAAAATTACAATAAATGTCAGAAAGGTAGCAATCTTATCTTATCTTGTTTGTATTGTGTCTTTATGTTTTTCAGAAAGGATTTTCCAGACGAGACTTCACAGATGTCACCGTCTAGGCCGCAGCACATTACCTGATTCATTCAGAGCTTTTGGCCTCAGCTTTCAGGTTGCCATGAGGAAAAGATGGGGAACAACGGGGTCGGACGAGGTTGGGTTTAATGAGGAGAGCAGATTTAACTGTGATGGACCTGCTGGGAAGAGAGAAAAAAAAATGGACCAGAGCCAATGGAATGATGGACTTAAAAGTTTGATCCTCTTTCAGGTTGCTGTGTGTTTATCTTGGCGTAGCTTGCAGCAGATAGCCTGTGTATGTGTGGAGACTTCATGATGTCCACACATACAGTGGACTTCGCCCCCAAAACTACTACTCTTTGTGTGTATTAGGGTTTAACTGATATGTTTTTTTTGACACTGACACTGATTCCAATTACTTTCATTTATGTATATCAGCGTTCAGCAACATTAATTCAGAGAGAGAGAGAGACCGACAGACAATAGTGCCTCGTAATATTTAGGACACGGTTAGAGAATGCTGGCAGATACTAGTATCTTTCTAGGTACTAGCTCAAGGGATAGCAAAATAAGTATCCATCTCCCTCAGCTGTACTTTAGCGCTAATTAGCAAATGTTCGCATACTGACCAGCTAAACTGAGACTAAGAACATTGTAAAACTTTTTTTTATGCTTAATATCAGCACATTAGCATTGTCACTGTGAGCGTTTCTGCATAATGATGTTAGCACTTAGCTCTTAGCACTCAACTTAGCGTTGCTTTTCGGGAGTCTTTTTTTCAGATGTTAAAGTTGTGGCGTTACCATTTTCATTCAAAATAAAAACAGGAAACAGCTCCCGGTTTCATTTAAATGGTGCTAAATTAAAACATTTAAGCATATCTATTGCCTCCACACAGCCCTCAACATGGCAAAGGCAAACTAGCGGCTCACAGCTGACCGGGCTAACAGCGACAGTGCTGACAGAGCGAACAGTGTTTATCTGGGGGAACCGGAGGTATTTTGAATTTGATGCTTCCTTAAACTTGTGTCGTTTGCGAGACGGCGTTATCGGTTTTACCTCACAAGCTAGCTAGCTATGCTAACATGCAAGCACGGCCAGACCCTCTGTGTCAACAAAGCCCAAAGAAGCTCAGATAACAACACAGACACAGAGGGAGAGTGACCAGCTAGACATTACTCCACTATCATTTTTACATAGCAAATCATTGTTTGCTGCTACATTCATGCTCTGAATATTGTAAGGAGAACCTTTAAGTGTAGATATCAACTATTCACATCTTGTTCATTGGATGTTTTGCATTTTTTTAATTTGCCTATTTTTGGTTGTTTTACGTCTATCTTTCCTGGGAATGGTCTTATGCACAGGAACTTATGCATTTGATTATCATTTGATAAAAGAAGCACTGGAGAGACAGCACGAGGGGCCACCGTGGCATTGCGAGGAGCGTCAACTACACCTCAGCAGACATACAAATTATTGGCCAAACAACTGCTTGTTCAGCTTTTGACCACAGAAGAGCAGTGCAGAAATACCACCAAAGCACTAAGCGTGGAGTCAAAACACAAATTAACCAAAACAAAGCATTTAGCCTGTCTCCACAGGATAGTATCTTGAGGCTCCCAATGAGTAAAATATGACCTAGAAAAATATACTGTTTGCAGTGGACTAGGATCAAAGAAAATAGTGTGTTATTTCAGAATTAAATCAGAAACTCCTCCTCTTTCACATATAATCCAGTCGAACAATGTTAGATTAAAAGGAGAAGCCTCAGAATTACAGTATGTCTGCTGAGAGGACAGTAGGAGCCAACAAGGGGATTTCTGTAGAAGGACGTGTGTGGGAGAGCACGGTAACCTTCAGACCTGCTAGGAAACTGCAGGCCAGCAGCAGAACTTATCTAGCAGATGGAGGAAGGGAGGGGCCCAACTGGGAAATGAAAGGCCTAGATGTGTCGTGGGAAAAACTGGAGAGGGGGCTTCAACCCCTCAGGTTCTGCCGAGTGAAGCATTCCCTCTAGTGACCAGCAGGGGGCGACTCCTACAGTTGCAAAAAGAAGTCAGCTTGTATAGAAGTCTAAGAGAAAATGACTGTACTTCTCTCTTGATTTATTATCTCTGTATGGTTCATTTAGAGTCAAATAGACGATAAAGGAGGGTATGGTTTAGGACGGGCTTACTGTGATTGACAGGTTGCTGCCACTACCAGAGCCGTATATGCCGTCTCAACGTCACTCCTACACATTCCAAATACGGTAACTTCCATTCATTGGTGATGAAAAAAAACATGGCGTTCGGCCGTATTCCAAGATGGCGACGGCAAACTCGAGGCTTCATGACAGCGGTCTACAAACCAATGGGGCACAACTTTGTTTTTTACATTTTATTTATAAAACTAATAAATACAACAGTAAATGTTTTCTGTGACTATCTATCAAATGTATCTGCGTTAAAAGGAGTCGTTGTCGTCGTTAGCCGAAGCCTCCCGAGGGGAAGGTGTATCCCATGATGCACTGGCTCGAGTGTCATCGAAACAGGCCGTGGGGGTGTGTGCTGATGACAGTTGCCACTCAATGGAATCGCATGACAACCTCGACTATCCTGATTGTAGAAAATAATGCGTAGATTATCCTTTGTGCTCTTGGACAGTATTGTATGGCACGCTGCAATTTTTTTGTGTGAGTTATAACAATAAACAATCAGTCATACCGTTTCTATTGAAAAAGTAAGTACAAAGCAGATACATATGAAGGAACTATAATGTAAAATAGTTTTGGGCTTCTTGAGAAGTGGCCAGGAAGTAACATCAGAAGAGGAGCCCTATACCCCTGAATAAATAATTGTGCCTTGTATGAATGAAGGAGCTGCGTACATTTTTAGACAAAAAAACAACAACCCCAATAGGGTCCTGACTGAAAGATATGTAAATATTTTTTGATCTGTATTTCGCAACAGTGCTTATCCCTCCCACATGAACAAATTTCAAAAGTCAAAAGGTCCTGATCAATATTGTGTTATGTGTGATTTGAATAAATATCTTAGATTCAGATTTCTGTTTTTGTGTTTCTTTTGTATTTACGGTGACTTGAATGTACACATTTATGATAGCCCAGTTTGTCCTGAAAACAACAACAACAACAACAACAACGATAAAAGGTCAAGTTTGCTCTTCTGGTAAAAACCCATTCTCCCCCTCGAGAAGCTTCAAAGTTCCATCTGCTTAAGTCACATGTGTTGCAGAGCAGCCTGTGAAGTGAGCCTCAGACCTCAGAAACCTTCGGCCTCGGCCCGAGCATTCCTGGCCTCAGTCACACATGCCAGCAAAAAGTCCCGACCTGCTCATGGCCACTGAGGTTCTCTGACTGAGGGAGCAATAAATGTAGTAAGTAAATATTACCCCATTGGGTGCATCATGCTAAATCTATCTGAGTATTATTTATGCATTTTTGCCTTCATTTTAAACTAGGCTTGTAGACACACAATTAGGTTTAAATGTATTCAGAATAAACTTGATGGATCATTCCTGCCATCTTGTGGCAGCACTGCTGACCATACTGTCAAGGATGTTTAACATGGTTGTCTCTGAGTTTTAATATCTATATTATCATATACATTACTTTTTTTAAAAATGTTTTTATTTATTTGAAGCTATACGTTCAAAGTAGGTATTTTCTCTCTCACTGGTTATGATAACATAATGAAATATTGTTCTGGGATCGGATCCAAACCACCTCCATGGTTCCCCTCAGGATGCTCTGAGCAACATCGAGGGCCTTCGCAGAAGTCAACAAAAATCAATTTTTTTCTCTGAATGAGATCTCATGCACCTTATAAATAACTGGTAATACCTCGTTGTTCATAGGAATCATTTGTAAAAATTATTTTTTACTATTTGATGCTACTGTTAAGTGCATTGCTCATGTTGATTGCATTGGAAATTGAAGGTCATAAGTCTTAAAATTGTTTTTGTATTATTTAAAACAGTAATGATGCTGGGACTGATTCAAAATCATATGGACCTAAGAGTCTTCATGCCGTTTATTTAAATGAATTTAATTTATTTTATCACACTCATTTTATCGTACTATATACTCGATTCTTGACACACAAAACCCTAGACTTGTCAATTTCCTCCAAATCAAAAGGATTGAGGTAATAAATGTAGAGATTTACCAAGGATGCTAAGCTAAATAAAGTTTTCTCGGAGTTGTTGGTAAACCTTCTCTGAATGTTACCTGTCCGCTGGGAAGATGCACCATGTTTTAATTAGGGCCCCGAGCACTGACGTATTGTTCTGTTTATTATTATTATTATTATTATTATTATTAACCTACCACTATTATCGCAAAAAATGGTGCTTGGGATACTGAACTTCTCTTGAAATTTGGCACACAAGTCAGTCATGGCAAAATTGGAAACTGATTGGGATGTCGAGAAAAAGTCGGACAAAACAGCTCCATAAGGCCCCTTGAGTTGTTTTTAAGTTGAAAGCCCCACCGATGACCGATTGACTATAACTTTGACACACATGTCCGGTTCTGTCAGATTTTTACATTCATGTTTTTGCCCATTTCTAGGCACTATAGGTTAACGAACTCCCGATGAAGGGAATTTATTAGATCCACTTCAAATGTATAATTATGGCCCTCGCACCGAGGGATTTTACCAGATCCAATTCAAATTTGGTCAGTAATACAGTGCTGTGCCATCAGTGTCGGAATTAATTATAATTATTATAATTTTAATTGTAATTGAGTTCATGAACTTCTGCCCCCTGCCGACTCCATAGTTCTCCCGGGAGACTTCAACACTCACATGGGCAATGACAGAGAAACCTCATGTAACTCCACTGGACTTGCCATGCTTAATACAATCCAAGGCCTCAGTATGTCGACAAGTCATTTTTCACTCATAGCGCTACCTACTGGCAAGAGGAAGTCAGTGTTATTTGACAGCATCCGATTTCCATGACATTTCCACCATGTTGTCTACACTTGTTAGAGAGCTGTATAAAGCATGTTGATGCATGTTGTCTAGTGCCACACAGTGGACAGTTTGAAAAACATAATTTCCAGCATCACTCCATGCAGGAAATAAACGCCTAACTCGTGGACTAACTCCGATGGTCATAGACGTTCTGGGCCGCGTGAGCAAAGGCCCGTACATCGCTGCTTGCAGCTTTAAACTAGGAAGTGTACAGCCCCGTTAACAGAACTGCCATGTTAGTGTATATATACTTTCTTATCCCACGATGACCTCAGAACATTCACACCACCAGCAATGAGTGGAATAACACTTTTATTTATTCACAGAAATGGAGTCCAATGAGTTCATTTTTCAAACAATAAAATAATGATCTGGCCACAATTACATTTCTTTTTTTACACCACCGTTGGAACATGCTGATGAATAGTGTGATATCCCTCTCAAAAGTGCACAATATATTTGGAAGCAAAAACACCCGAGAAAAGCTTGCGTGGCACCGAGGTGTGCTTTAGCCACCGACTATTCCCATGTAAATCATCCATCAGATCACCTGACCCTGACACATGTCAATAAACCATTCATTTAAATAATTCTGCACATGTTCCAAATGTAGGCAAAGTTAACCGTCTCAATCTGACGGGTTCAGCTCATGTGGAAACACTAAGCTTGTATGCGACCAAACAATAAGTAAAGAAATCCAAATTAGCATTTTACAATTGTTCTCGAAAACTAATATTGACATTAAAAAAAATAAAACAAGGAGTGTCTTCTCCCTTGTCCTGTGTGAGAAGTGTGACGAATAGCTGCTCTGGGTTATTGCTCCGTTTGTCATTAGCAGGTTAAACTTTAGCAACGGTGTTAGAAAAAATAGTTTTTTTTGGTTTTATTTTCTAAATAGTCAAAAGGCACATTAAAAACTTGAGGTAAGTCATCGAACAACTCTAAAGAAGCATTTCTGTAAGAAACATCCAATAATGGACCTTAAATTTAAGATTATCTTTGTACAAGTCTGAAATTACAACGAGCAGTTTGAATGAATTCAGTTCCACAACCAGAGTAACTGAGAATTATTCACCATTTCTTAGTAAAGAAGACTAAAATCATTAAAAACCTTTGGCTAAGGTAACTTTGCATTAGCCAGGATAATCTTGAGGATAATATTAATTGAGAGACACCTCTAAAAGTGGGAATCATTATACTTCTTAATCCAGCATTTTCTTCCACTTTGCACCTCGTTTTAATTCTGTTGATACTGAAAATTCTGATGTGAGAACGACCGGTGACTGATTACACAGGACCATGTATGTCCAGCATCACAGGCCTGATTAACTACAGTGCAAACGTGGCTGCAATATGTTAAAATGAATGGCACAAGTCGACATAATGAAGATACAATATAGGAATTTGTTGAATTTTGATTGGCTGCTGTCGTCATCCTCTCAGGTGTAGAGCTCCAAATGTTGCCGAGATAACTATATAAATACATACATACATACATATACTGGAGAAATCTACATTGGACCCCCAGCCAGGACCAAAGTGGACCTGAGACTTGCTTCAGGTAGGGTTGTGTCCCCGGGTCTGAAGTCATCTACAGCTACGTGCCACGTTCACAAACACCGCCGTCTGCGACAGCCTCCAATATGGATGCAGGAAGGTGTGTAGCTTCCATACGTTGCTGCTGAAGAATGGAGATGCCCAGTGGACTTTTTTTGGTTTTGTTTTGTTCTTGGAATCCTCAGAAGGGAGGAGCCCCCCTCCCCCCTCTAAGTACAGTACAGTATCCTCCGCTGGATGATTAGATGGAGGGTGAGGAGTGGTTGTAATTTTAAGTCTATATTAACTAGCTGCGTTTTTCCAGGTGATAGGACTGCAGCCCTGGGTTTTGGGGTCTGCTGCTCTCAGCGTGTCTTCCTGTAGTAAACGAGGGCTGCCACCAATGCTACTGATGCCACGATGGCTACCGTCCTCCACCGAGAAAAGTCATGGATCACCCCCACCTAGAGACGGAGAAAGACAGATTTAGAGCTTTAGAACACACCGACGAGTCCACAAAGCCTTAAAGCAACACAGCTGACCCGATCTTTGTGGGACACTCACCCAGCCTCCCTGCTGTACGAGCCAGGGGTAGAGTTGCTCTCTGATGACCTGGAGAACCCAGCTGATGATTATTCGGATGTTCTCAAGGCGATCGGTGGTCAGTGCCTTTGAAATAAAAAGGACTCAGCCTTAATGGTGCACTCTCTACCTGGTGAACCACTTGGGTACCCCCATGTGACTTGTGTTTCTGGGTGTTACCTTGTATATGAGTCTGTAGGCCAGATGGAAGAGAGCCACCACTCGACCCCAGTTGATGCCCTCAGTGAAGATGCTCGTGGCCACCTTCATAAAAATCTCCTGAGCACAGTTGCCCTGAACCTGGTTGATCAGTCTGGAGGGAAGGAATTGCAGTCAAGTGTTTTTTTTACCTCATTTATCGTCAAACTTCTTGTCCAGCATCGCGAGCGGTGTGTTCCAGTACCCGTACGGTAGATCGACTAGATAATGCGATAATAGAACTAGAATGGACGCCTCACGGTCGCACGCCTCCGCCTACTGGTTGAGTTGCGTTTCACATCTACGCATGTCCAAAATGTCATTTCTTCATTGTGTTGACCTGGTGGGTGTCAGTCAACGCTGAAGAAAATCTCCGACAGGCTGCACCAGATGGATGGACCCAAAAACACAACGCCTCCCTCTAAAGGCTATCGACAGAGTGAAGGCATAAAAAGACTAAATGTCTACCATTTTCATTGATTAAACCTAAACCCAAAAAGTTCATAGTAAAATGCCAAGACCTTTAGCACAAGGAAAACAACTAAAACAGGATGAGGTTGACTAAATATGATAAAAACCTATCAAGATCATTGGACTGAGACTAAAGGAACACTAGTGTACATACTCATGAAGGAGTCACCGTATGATTAAGCAATAACCAATGTGTGGTGTGTGGCGCACAGCGTACCGTTGGAGCTCGGCATTCCTGTTGATGTCATCTGCGATCTTGAGCAGCTGCTCCACCACCTCTTTGACCTGTGGTTCGTGTTGTTCGTTGGGCCTTCCTCCCAGCTGCTCAGAGGACAGGTGTCGAGTGGGCTCCTCTGCGTTTACAAGTGCCACCACGTACCTGGGACGGAGAGGAAATACCACATATTCAAACGGGTATTTCATACCGCTGAGAACAGCTTCAAAAGGGTAGCCACCTGATTTATAGCGCTGCTTTTCACTTTTTACGTGCTCCAGCGCAGGCTAACTTAAGTTAGCTGGAAAAGCTGGCAGCTCCCTTCCTCAGAGATCCCATTGATGAAGGAGTGATATTAGTTAGAGTTGCATTTTATAGGGAGAGAGTTCTTCGAGATCGCCAAGATCCGTTATCAGGTCATGATGACTTCCTATATAAGCGCTATCCATTCTGCCCACAAGGAATCATTTATTAAAGACCTTCTCGAGCCATCAAATCGCCCTCTGGCACAAACAAGACAGATTTTGTCAATCGGAAAAAGCTTTCACAGCATTAATGTGCAGGTACTTATGACATCATTTTCCTCAAATTACATTGCTATAAAAACAATCATGTCTTTGACAATAGGGGTCATGGACCCCTGCTGTAGGCTAATCATGTAGTGTACACTACTCATGTAGTGTACACTACATATACTGCACAATAGCCATGACCTGTACAATACCATTTTCTGTACAATACCCATGTACAATATACATGACCTGTACAATACCCATGTACTGTACAATACCCATGACCTGTACAATACCATTTTCTGTACAATACCCATGTACAATATACATGACCTGTACAATACCCATGTACTGTACAATATACATGACCTGTACAATACTCATGTACTACACAATACCCATGACCTGTACAATACCATTTTCTGTACAATACCCATGTACTGTACAATACTCATGTACTGTACAATACCCATGACATCTTAGATGATCTGCGACTCCTCCTGCCTCATAACAAATGTTGAGGCGCCATCCACGACTCCAGAATATTGTAGAAAATGATTAAGGTGGACTCGTGAGAAGAATAGAGAGAATCACACACAATTTCTTTTCAGTGCTTCAATTGATTGAATTTCTGATTATGAATAATACATACATACATACATACATACTGATCCGCCCATACACAGATCGCACACACACATATTCAAACTGCTAGTTCTATATGGTCATCTCCACATACATGTATATACACATACAGTGGGGCAAAAAAGTATTTAGTCAGCCACCAATTGTGCAAGTTCTCCCACTTAAAAAGATGAGAGATGCCTGTATTTTTCATCATAGGTACACTTCAACTATGAGAGACAGAATGGGGGGAAATAATCCAGGAAATCACATTTTAGGATTTTTAATGAATTAATTGGTAAATTCCTCGGTAAAATAAGTATTTGGTCAACTACAAACAAGCAAGATTTCTGGCTCTCACATACCTGTAACTTCTTCTTTAAGAGGCTCCTCTGTCCTCCACTTGTTACCTGTATTAATGGCACCTGTTTGAACTTGTTATCAGTATAAAGGACACCTATCCACAACCTCAAACAGTCACACTCCAAACTCCACTATGGCCAAGACCAAAGAGCTGTCAAAGGACACCAGAAACAAAATTGACTAAAAAAGACTGAATCTGCAATAGGTAAGCAGCTTGGTGTGAAGCAATCAACTGTGGGAGCAATTATTAGAAAATGGAAGACATACAAGACCACTGATAGTCTCCCTCGATCTGGGGCTCCACACAAGATCTCACCCAGTGGGGTCAAAATGATCACAAGAACGGTGAACAAAAATCCCAGAACCACACGGGGGGACCTAGTGAATGACCTGCAGAGAGCTGGGACCAAAGTAACAAAGGCTACCATCAGTAACACACTACGCCGCCAGGGACTCAAATCCTGCAGTGCCAGACGTGTCCCCCTGCTTAAGCCAGTACATGTCCAGGCCCGTCTGAAGTTTGCTAGGGAGCATTTGGATGATCCAGAAGAGGATTGGGAGAATGTCATATGGTCAGATGAAACCAAAATAGAACTTTTGGTAAAAACTCAACTCGTCGTGTTTGGAGGAGAAAGAATGCCGAGTTGCATCCAAAGAACACCGGTTACCTACTGTGAAGCATGGGGGTGGAAACATCATGCTTTGGGGCTGTTTTTCTGCAAGGGGACCAGGACGACTGATGCGTGTAAAGGAAAGAATGAATGGGGCCATGTATTGTGAGATTTTGAGTAAAAACCTCCTTCCATCAGCAAGGGCATTGAAGATGAAACGTGGCTGGGTCTTTCAGCATGACAATGATCCCAAACACACCGGCCGGGCAACGAAGGAGTGGCTTCGTAAGAAGCATTTAAAAGGTCCTGGAGTGGCCTAGCCAGTCTCCAGATCTCAACCCTATAGAAAATCTGCGGAGGGAGTTGAAAGTCTGTGTTGCACAGTGACAGCCCCAAAACATCACTGCTCTAAAGGAGATCTGCATGGAGGAATGGGCCAAAATACCAGCAACAGTGTGTGAAAAGCTTGTGAAGACTTACAGAAAACATTTGACCTCTGTCATTGCCAACAAAGGGTATATAACAAAGTATTGAGATGAACTTTTGTTATTGACCAAATACTTATTTTCCACCATAATTTGCTAATAAATTCTTTAAAAATCAGACAATGTGATTTTCTGGATTTATTCTTCTCATTTTGTCTCTCCTAGTTAAGGTATACCTATGATGAAAATTACAGGCCTCTCTCATCTTTTTGAGTGGGAGAACTTGCACAATTGGTGGCTGACTACATTTTTTTTTGCCCCACTGTATATAGTACATGATACATAAGCGCATACAGTACATATATCCTCATAAGTATGTATTAATTTGTATCAATTAGATCCTCTTTGGGCTTGTTTTTATCTAATTATTCTGAAAGAGTTGAGATAATTATTTTAGATCTCATTGGATGATGCATTCCATTAAGCCGACTGCCAGCAGGCACATTTAAAGAAATATAATGGGATTAATTTGGCATTGATTTAGCCGATACATTTTCCCAACACTTATGCTGCGTTCCCACCAAAAGCGGTGCAAATTTTTCACGCGAGGAGATTCCATTCAAAGTCAATGCACAGACGCAAATGGATGCGAATAAGGCAGATTTTCATCCAGTTATTCAGACGTAGTCAGTGAAAGTTACCGAGCTGTGTGAGCCTACGGGTGATGTTATGAACCCCGTTTGATGTTCCGAAGTTTGTGGGATTTCCACAACAAGTATAAAGCAGAAATAGTGGTTATTTCTTGAATAAATAAACCACAAATAGTCGGGCGAAAAAACTCACGCAAGTAAAGCGTTGTGAATATTCATGTGAACGCAGCATTACGCATTTAACTTGTCTGATATGTTGCCATGCTTCTTGTCCAGCCCTCACAGCGGTGGCAGTGTTAGATGTTAACATGATTATGGTTTGCAATTCCTCATATAAGTTCAATTTATTTGCCTTTGTGCTGTTAGAAAATCATGGTTTCGGTGATCGACGCTTCACCCTTTTGAAGTAGGACGGGCAAACGCAACTATCCTGTGTGTACCTTTGTTTTTGATATGTGCCGTATGATTCATGTTGTAATGATGAGACTTACCCTCTGAGGACCACTGCTCCCTGCTCCATTATGGGGTCATCGATTACATCTGTAACAATGAGAGGACTTATTAATAAACATTTCTGGCATTGACACTGTGCTGTTTAGATGTTAGAAAACAGTTTTCAAAATAAAAAATAAAAGCTTCTCAACATATTATCATGGGAAAAATGTGTCTTGTTCTAACAAGAAATGGTTGATTTGTTCATAACTAATTATTTTTAAAATCAAATATTCTTACGGTTTTAGTTTGACAACTTTACAAATAGTTTACCATTATAATACAAAAAAGTGTACATGTCTTTTAATTATATTTCCCAACATCTATATTAACAAAACAATGTACATCAATAAGACATTGAACTTTGACAAAAGTTCGGGATATTTTTAAAGGGTCCGTTAGGCTCTCTCTCAACTATCAAAAGGCGGCTTTCGGAAGCGTGCTTTTTTCTTATTCTTGGATTTTAAAGTCCAACTTCCCGTACAGGGTGACGTCACCGTCCCAATAACATCCGCGGCTATTCCCACACCGTGACATCATCAGTCCCGTCTCTTGACACACTACACCAGTTGGCTCCACACGGAGCTCAAATAAAAGTGTGAAACCAGCCCCAGCACACCGAAAGCAGTGACCCTTGCCTCGGGACAAAAGCTGCCGGTTTTATGACCTTGTTTAGTCACCGATCGCACTTAAAGCACCAGGTACAGCGGACTTGAGGCCTTTACCGGTCTTCATGATGCTCACATTGAATCGGCAAACATCAAATAAAGCTCGTTTCGACACTTTGTAGCGAAAGCAAGTTGAATCATGCAGCGTTTTTCTGAATGAACCGCGGGACAGAGGAAGCTATCGTCTCTGTAAGGGATAATGCAAACTTCGGGGTAGTCTTCCACAACACAGCTAGCTAACCCTAGCTCAAAAGTTTCACGTTAAAATATCCCTTCTGAACCGACATGTAAAAGTAGTCGTCCTTCAAACAGGGGTTTCCTCCGGTGACATAACAGCCTCCGCGGTCGGGGTGCTCTGGTTAGCCGCAGCGCAGCTAGCCGGCTGGTCACGGAAGGCACCACAACAGACGACTTGTTATGGGTAAAGCACGGGGCTAGTTTCGGGGTTAATCTGAGGGTGCAGCACATCGACGGGGACCAGACTTTTGACACAACATCGGTCTCTCCGTTCTTGACGAGAAAGCGTGGCGTTCTCCCGTAACCCAAAACGTCATTCTAACATGTGCGGAAATTCGCCTAAGTTCTGTCCGTGAAAAGGGTGCTGCTGAGGACACCTGACATGGTTTCACGTACCTTCCCCACCCTCGGCGCCCTGAGGCTCCCGGTCTCCGTCTTCTCTCCCCGCTTCACCGCGGTCGGCCATAATTTAAGAATGTCGGTCAGCACGGAGCGAGAGCTCTCGGAGCGATGTGGACAGCGTTGAGCGCGAGGCTGGCCAAAAATAAGTCACAAAAGTCCGGACGTATCGGTTCGGTGAAAAGTGTTCTCCTTCCACAGAGGAACAAGGAAGTGACATGGAAGCGGGTGGCCACCGGGTGGCCACCGGGTGGCGTGCCTCCTTCTCTCCCCCTCTCGAGAGTCCATGTGGGCCCAAATGGCAACGAAGGGGCGGGGGGGTAAATGAAACGTGAACATTACGACATCTCTGGTTTAATGAGTATTATGGACAAAGTTATGGGTTTCTTAATCATGTGACGCAACAATACCACGCGATGTCAGAAACGTATGAATAAGCAACACAGCGTAATTGACAAAAACAATCATGATGCATTTTCCACGAGACAGACGCGGTGGTGAGTCGCGTGCCACTGGGAGTTTTTTTTAGGGTGTTGGTCCCTCGCCGACATCATTTTTTCACAGGAGACATTTTGTCACGTCACGCAGAGCCTAAAAGAAAAGTAAAGGCAGCGAAGGGCCTTATCTTCGCCATAGCAGGATTTGCATAGTTTACCTGCACAGGCTTGGTCAATAATGTACTACCTCAACACACAATTATTATCGTGACTGATTTCCGTGACTAGCCACTCTGCTAGGTGCGGGAGAAGATCCTGTTCCTTACTCGCTTTTACAAAGAGATTCCAGGCCGTTCGTATGTTTTCTCCTTTTCACTTTATCATGTTTTCTCCACTGGAAATACCCATTAACATGTTTTCTCCTCTTGAAGAGCAGTTTATCATGTTTTCTCCACAGGAAGGACACTTTAAAATGTTTTCTCTTATATATATATATTTTAAGAGTAATATATATATCTACAGTATATTAGGAGTACAATTACTTGTTAATTCTAGATAAACTATAACAACTAATAAGCTATAGAAACAAACTTTCCAATGAAATGAATAATATATGTTCTTTGGTATTTTTGTCATACACAAATGTAATGAGGCCTGCCATATGTGTGTGTGCATGTGCTTGTCAGGATCTGGAGTTTTTGTGTCTTGTTTCACGTTTTATTTTGAAGTCCCCCTTTGTTTCGCTGCAGTTCCTGTCCCTGTGATTGTCTGCCCTGTCCCTGATTGTTTCCTCCTGTGTCCAATCACCTGCACCTTCCCTGTGTATTTAAACCCTGTTTGTCTCATTCCCCAGTGTTGGTCTGTCCTGGTTAGATCCCTAGTGATTGCTTGTGGTAGACTGGTCGGGTTTGTGTGATTCCTCAATTTAAATAATTCCAGAAGTGAAGAATAAAGTTTTCGACGTTATTTGAGTCCTGTCTCTCGGTCGCTACACATGACAGCGCTTCATAACTGCTTTAACTATAGTGTGCACTGGGGCTCATTGTAATACCTTGCTGGTGTACTGGTAACACATCTGTCACTGCTCATTGGGTTCAAATCAAATGTGGCTTAAACAACAATTTCATGGCTTTGGTCAATAGGAGAGATAAAGTGTATTGTCTCAGTGCTACTACTGTATATCCAAAGCATCGTAGATTCAACAACAAATAAAGCTGCAGTCCGAGCAACATCAATATACACAGGACGAAACAGCCCAGCAGCTGGATACTGTCAGGTCTCTGCCTCTTGGAAGGAGGAATGAGCAATATATGAATCATGTGGAGGGTTGCATCATCTCTCCTTGGCTCTGCAATAATCAATATATTGACATTAAGATCAAATGACTGAGTGTAATGTGAAAGGTGTCAGTCACAGTGATGAACCCATACACAAGTTTCCTGTTCTGGGTTCAGCTTCACTGCCCTCATCAGGGTTGCTTTCAGCAAAAGCAGACGATGTTACCAACTTCAGTAGCTAGTGAGCAAAGATTGATTTCCCTCCTACTGATTTCCCTCAGGAGTCGGTGGAGACTGAACAGAGCTGAAAAGGAGAGTGAACATGGGGATTTCAACAAACACAACCCAAAATGAATGCTAATGACACCTCCACAAGGTCCCATGTATGTTTGCTCAAGCATGTCACTTATAGGGCCGAGGTGGATCACGAGAAGCAATCATCCTTATGTCCCTCATGGGCTGCCATTACAAGAGTTCAGAATGCACTGTTACTGGCTTTAAGAATGTATACTGAAAGTGAAACAGTCAAGCAAAGGAGACATAAAACGCCTCTGTGTGGTAGTGCATCCACCAATTTGATAAGGTAAGACGAGAGCCAGTAGCCTATAATTTGGAGGATATTTCTGCTTTAGGAGTTATAATCAGCGATAGAGCAGATTTTGACAAAGTGTTTACAATGCTACAATTATATGATAAGAAATAGACTCTCCCACACTTAAAATCTCCACTTAAATAATTTCTTGCAGATGCAGTGGACCTATAAGCAGTGTATTTTTTCTGCAGACAAAACAGGACACTTGTTAAAACACTATCGCCTAAAACATGGGGGCTTCACTCTGCAACAGCAATGTCTTCTTCAGTATTGCTTGTGCACTTTCAAATATTGTAATGCACTCAAAGTGCATTTATCTGTTTGGCACTCTCAATCAGAAATTGGACAAGCAAATAAACCCACAGTTGCATTTCACTGCCCATTATGTGAATATATAGAGCCCTGCACTGAAGTAGAGTCTTTCACACACTTACGTAGCCATTTAAAACTTAAACAAAGTGTTCTGTCCGTACCAAGACTGCCATTTTAAGAGCAATGTATATTCAACGTTCAATGCAAACAAAAGTAAAGTGCACAGTGGGAGTTCTACAACACAATTCAAAACTGGAATAATATCGAACATTGAATGCCCAGGTCATCTGACTGAAGTGGAGGAAGAGGTTTCTTTACAGGATGACATTGAGTGTGACTTTGAGGAGTCTGTAGATGACATACAGGACTTGGAAATTCAACTAATTAAGATAGCCTTGAGGTTGATAGAAAGCTCCTGGTTGAAGAAATTAAAAAACAGAACCCATCGCATCAAAGTTGGACCAGACCATCTCACTGCGGAGACGGGAGATTGTGGAGGCCGGACCTCCGGTGACAACATTGAAGGAGTGGTGGCCGGGTCTTTTTTTACAGAGAGCCAAGTAAGTAAGACAAAAAAACAGTACTGCCAGGTTGTTGAAAAGAGTGTTTAAAGTCAATCTCATGTTAACTTAACTAAACTTGGTAGATGTATTACACTAGCAAGAAGCAGCAAATATGGGGAAGAAAGAATCCCAACTATCAATTTAATATTTCCTTTGCCAAATACCCATATCAACTTAGTTTTTACCTACAGTGTTGGAGAGACATTGGCTGATTTATTGCAGCAAATTGATTGACGGGTAAGTCCGTACTATCAAACAAACATTTAGCATATTCATTCGTTATGGCCAGAGTTTTGCCTATTGTAAGGTCACAATGACCTTTGACCACCTAATTGACTTGTTAATGACAGTGGATGATTCAGCTACTGTTAACTAAATTAAGCCACTTCTTTCAAATTGTCAGCCCATGGGTTCATCAGCAGTCTAGAGGTAAATACACGTGTGAGATCCATTAGAGTCATTTATCTTTCATATTGTTATGCTTATTGATAAAGCCATTTTGCACTTGTTAGCCCGTTTGTTCCCTATACCAAGTTTAGGAGGGGGTAAGCTCAAATCGTGGCAAGCTCTGGTGCAGCTGCCTCGATTTGCAGCTGCCTCGATTTACCGCGGCAGTTTCCACTGTTTGTGGCAACTGCCACTAGTTTTTGCAGCAGTTTCCACTGTTAGGAGAGGTGCCGCGACAGTTTAGCCTTTATTTTTCGTTATTTGACAATATGCTACAATACATTAAGGTCCTGGAAAGTATGACTGTTGGTAGTTGTAAAAAGAAATGCTGAGATGTAATAATATGGCTGCTCATTTTTACTAAGCTAATATATTCCAACATCAGTTGTTTTTTACAACTACCAACAGTCATACATATTGTCAAATAACGAAAAATAAAGGCTAAACTGTCGCGGTACCTCTCCAAAATAGTGGAAACTGCTGCAAAAACTAGAGGCACCTGAGCTTGCAACATGAAGTGCCTCTACTAGCTGCTGCTGCCACAATTTGAACTTTGGTCGATAAACTGCTTGTTGTTGGGTCGGCTGTAGCTCATGGGGAGAGTGGTCATCCCGTAACCACAAGGTAGCCGGTTCGATCCCCGCTCTCCCCATAGTTCATGTTGAAGTCTCCTTGAGCAAGACACTGAACCCCCAGTTGCTTCACTGCAGCCTACTGTTCCTTAATAACTACAGATGGGTCAAATATAATATATAAATATCCTGTTTTTCAACATTGTATAAAGGATGTTTGAAGCACTTAATTTACACAAGTAACGTGAACTTGGGTCATTTTAAGGCAATCGGTTTACATGGTTTTAACAAGTAAATGACACTGCTCAGGTTCAGATAAACATTACTTATATATATATATATATATATATATATATATATATATATATATATATATATATATTTTAAGTTGCAGAACATGTAACATTAGTTAGCCCAACTTAAATAAATGTGTTTGGAATACACACAAATTATATTTGACTTGATATAATGTAGTTGTTTGAAATAGTAATTTTAAGTAGACTATACTAATCAAAAGTACATCTTGAGTAAAGTTTGAAGTACTCCTTACTCATTTTCTTTAGTTACTTAAACTCAAGTCTAAGTATACTATACTAAATAAACGCATATAGTATATGATGACCCTATGGTAGATCAAACATGATGAAGTACCCTCTTTGATGCCCCTATGGTAGATAAAACATGAAGTACCCTCTTTGATGCCCCTATGGTAGATAAAACATGAAGTACCCTCTTGGATGAGCCTATGGTAGATAAAACATGATGAAGTAATCTCTTGGTTGAGCCTATGGTAGATAAAACATGATGAATTACCCCCTTTGATGACCTCATGGTAGATAAAACATGATGAAGTACCCTCTTGGATGCCCATATGGTAGATAAAACATGAAGCACCCTCTTGGATGAGCCTATGGTAGATAAAACATGATGAAATACCCTCTTGGATGCCCCTATGGTAGATAAAACATTATGAAGTACCCTCTTGGATGCCCCTATGGTAGATAAAACATTATGAAGTACCCTCTTGGATGCCCATATGGTAGATACAACATGAAGCACCCTCTTGGATGAGCCTATGGTAGATAAAACATGATGAAATACCCTCTTGGATGCCCCTATGGTAGATAAAACATTATGAAGTACCCTCTTGGATGCCCCTATGGTAGATAAAACATTATGAAGTACCCTCTTGGATGCCCATATGGTAGATAAAACATGAAGCACCCTCTTGATGCCCCTATGGTAGATACAACATGAGGAAGTACCCTCAAGTAGCCTGGGTCCACCACTATATTGAATAGAATGCTATGTACAAGTTAAAAATCAAGTGTTTGAATATATAATGTGTAAGTACAGTGTATGCTTAGCGTCACAGGGTTACAGGTATGACTGATTCCGCATTGACAGATGCACGATATTCAACGTATTTGTACAATAATTTTGCCCTCTGTATGATGTACGATCAATGGAGCCAAAAGTGCCATAATGTACGATAATCTGACTATTTTAAAATAATTAATTTGTTGTAGTCTACTCTGCACTGTCTCATCTTAATTAATTTCCAGATGATTCCAATGTTTATGTTTATCGGGTCACTTCACAGCGTTAAACTACGGTTTACCTTGTAGTTTAACGCTGAACTGATTTAACGTTTCATCATCGTTGTTTCTGTGTTGGTTATTTTGGGTGTGTACAGAGGTAACATTTAAAGGTTCACTTAAAGGGAACATTTTCAAAATTCATAATTTTTTTATTTCTATGGTCGTCCAAAATGTTATTATTTTATATACAGTATATATATATTATAATTTAACATAACATGAACAACTCTCCCATTCACTGTCTACGGAGCAGCTCCACACTTTCTACTTGATGCCATCACAGGTTGGAGATTTCCCTCTCTGGTCTGGCTTTGAGAGAGAGTAGCTCCGTTTCACCAATACTACCTGAACTGTCCCGGACAACATATTGGAAATTCTCAATTTAAGCGGTGTTTCCCTTTAAACCGTAGTGTTTTATTGTAGGACTGACTATGATATTTCTGGATTTCTGGAGTTACTGAATTCACCCCCCACCCCTCCACGACTAAACCAAAACAACATCCTTCGCCCTGCCCCCAACACAAAATATAATAGGAGATTATTAGAAATCACAGATAAAATGTTGGTTTCGCTGATCTGAGGTAACTTGTTGATCACTAATGAGAGTAAAACTTATTCAGTGGCTCATAACGAACATCTAATGTACACCACACTGTGGCAATGATGAACCACATGCAGAACTCTGGCATGCTGGCGCCTCTGTGATCTGCAGACTTTGTTTTGATGCAATGAATAGCCAGTGGGCGAGTGGGTGGAGAAGCGTAATGTTGTGTTTTGATGATCCCTCTCCCCATACCACACCCACCCACCACCGCCTGCACCACACAGCTAAAACCTGCCTGTCAGGTTTCTGTTCAGCCACCTCCCAGTGAATGGACTGAATAAAGAAGTGTGTGGTCTGACAGACTGGTAGTTTTCCACTGACACTGAAATGTTTTGTTTGTTGAAAATAACTTTTCAATGGTTCTAATGGGGCAAAACAACTACAACAATTTGCTGTAATAGTGGTCCCTTCCTCTGGCAAAACACAAACTTCTTCTTCCGTCTGCATAGTTCAAAGCCTGGAAGCTCACAGGAAGTGAAACATACCTACCGACAAACAACAGTAAAACTCACTAATACACATGCTGCATCTTTGTTTGTTTAATTGCCATTACTGAAATATAAGAAAGACAATTTGTGATTTAAGGGTGAGTTAGGTGCTGGCACAATTTCCTGACCAGCGATAGCCGGGTGCAGTGACTATGTGCCACTTCTTTTCGTCAAAGTTGCCAGGTTTGGTGTCACTGTGCCTGTAAAGAGACCAAAACCAAACCATGTGCTTAAAGAAATGTAACCTGGCAACCAAACATAGTGACCAGAAGTAGTGAGCATATGGACAAATAAAAAACAAAATAAAAAAAGTTATAGCACATGTCTCCTTTTTTGTATGGGTTGTCTAAATGCTGTTTAACTGTGTTTGGACATGTTTAAACTACAGCTCTGCACCTTAACTCATGTGATTGATGTCAATGTCCTCATCTCTCTCAAAAGAAAGCAATGAGGAACTCCATCCATCCATCCATTATCACCCGCTTATCCGGGGTCGGGTCGCGGTGGCAGCAGGTTCAGCAGGCCGACCCAGGCTTCCCTCTCACCCGCAACACTTTCCAGCTCATTCTGGGGGATCCCGAGGCGTTCCAAGGCCAGCTGGGAGATATAATCCCTCCAGCGTGTCCTCGGTCTTCCCCGGGGCCTCCTACCAGTTGGACGTGCCCGGAAAACCTCTAATGGGAGGCGTCCAGGAGGCATCCTGACTAGATGCCCGAACCACTTCAGCTGACTCCTTTCGACACGAAGGAGCAGCGACTCGACTCCAAGCTCCCCCCTGATGTCCGAGCTCCTTACCCTATCTCTAAGGCTGAGCCCGGCCACCCTACGGAGGAAGCTCATTTCGGCCGCTTGTATCCGAGCGGAAACAAGCAATGAGGAACTGTTCCTTTAAATCACAGAATGTGCCTTAAAGGTTCCCAATAAAAAGTGTGACATTCTGCTCCATTGAGCTCTGAATAATGGGCAATGTTAGTCCTTTCTAGGCCGTTTTACTTATTCGTGTGAAAGATTACCATAATTGGCTGGGGCAAAAAGTTTATGTAGTTAAGAATGATAATGATGTTAATGTGTAATTTGTGATATTGGGCTATACAAAATAAACTGAATTGAAATTGAATTGATAGCGAAGCCAGAGATGAAGACTGACTTGAGGTTAGCTGACTGGCAGTTCCAGAGGCCCCCTGTGACGAGGTGCTGGGTCTGTGTGGAGCGGTTGGGATACATAAGAGAGTAGGGATTTTTATGCATGTGTGAACGAGTCCGAGGTCTATAGTATCTACGAGTAGATATGCACACAGGTACACAGTAAAATTGGCAGTGTCAATCCAACACTTAAAGAGTACATTTTAACACTAAGTCAGTGTGATTCTTACCCAACACCGTATTTTCAATGTAAATTTAAAAAATAAAATAAACTCTTCAACAGCTAACATAGTTAACAAAAAATGTTCGCAGGAGAAAAAACAAGAAACACCATTGTCTTAATAACAATTTATTAAAAACAATAAACATCTTTAGGAACTGTTACATTGTTCAACAAAAAACCTCACTTTCTGTTAAGAAGATGAAAAAAAACATGGAAAAGTACAATCTTTATTACTGTAAACACTGAGAAATGTGTATTTTAAAGTGCATTTTATAGGGTACACACATACAATTCAAGCCATTTTCACTCTAGAACAAACGTTACCATCATCTTGAAGTCTCTGTGGTAGTGTAGTTAAATAACAATTACGCCATTATAACCATTGCTAAATTGCAAAACATCACCCTAAGGAAAATACAAAAAACAATGGGAACCTTCTCTAGGTGGATATGGTAGTAGGCTTACCCCAGACAGACCACCAACCATTTTTGATTTAGGTAATTGGTAAACATTATTATTAAATTAGATTAATTGTCATTTTTATTATCAAATATTGAAGTTGGATTTTAGAATTAAGTTTCATACAAACGAAAATGTATTGGTTATCTAGCTCCATCTCATCCTGCTACCTGGATTACCCCCTAAAGCACCCATGCAAATACTTACATATCCATTGTTGGAATATGGATCTATCAGGTATGGGAACATGGCAACTATGCCTTTAGCATACATCTCTCTCACATCCTGTGGCGGTGCCGTCCTGATAAGGGCAGAGTAAACAAGTATATTAACGGCAATGCTTACAATACATTTCGTAATTGAAAAATCAGCTTCTGTTGGCATATAGATGGGAAAACCTTATTGGTTGATTTGGGCTTTAAAAATGCCAATCGGCATTTGTCCAATTCATTTAAAGTAACTGGACTGTGTGGAGCCCCTGTAAATGGAGGCAGAAACAATTTTGACATTTTAAGATTAGATAAGTGGCAACATCAGGTGACTCAATTAGGCTCATTAGGAGATAATGCTTTGATGTTTCGTCAATATTTGTGCATGATTGTGACAGTTTGAATGCAGTTATGCTTGCATATTTACATTGGGGCTTCGGCAGATAGCAGAAGTAGTAGCATAAGCAGTAACACAACAGACACACTTAGCCTACTGCTCTGTTAATTCCTCTGTAAATATGACCTGCTAGGTAATGCTATTTGAAAGCCATGCGGTAGCTCGAGACAGTATTCTGCTTTCTTAAAATTCACCTCACCTGGTTGACGTCACGGTCTCTCTGCTGTGCGCCGACTCAGCTCCATGTGCGCGCACGCGCCTGTCGGTCCGGGAGTTGCAGCTCGAGCACAGCCAGCAGGGAAGAGGGTGCAGCCTGATAATAAAATGCACCACAAGCTATAAGAAGCGTCACATCGGTGCTTCAGTTATCAATACTTAATGGCGAGTTTCGGAAACCTTACTAATTAAAAACAGGGTAACCACACATGCAGTAAAATGACCTTATTTGTACTTTACTGAGACCTCATGGTCAAGTTACATTTAACACTGACAAGCTTTTGCCAAACACATATTTGAAAGGACTGACAGTAATTAAACAACAATTAACTCGCATTACTTTAACTAGCCAAAAAAGAATCGATTATATGCAGTAAATAATTCATAAGAAACTAATTTGTTTACTCACTAGCTTGAAAGTTAATCCGAGCAGTGTCCATGCAACGTTAAGTTTGTCCCAGATAATGGCACTAATGTTAATGATAGCTAGCTAGTTGAACCAATTGCAGTCTTTGCTATTTTACGCTCATCTGTGGCCATTAAAAATAATAAGACACCGTCGTTCCTCCACATGGACCTCTTTCCCACATTGTCGAGTTTGCCTTTAGCTCGTTAGTCTGCTCACACATTTAAGCTAGCTTTCAACCCGGAGGTTGCGAACCTGGGTGGAGGCGGTGATGATGGAGCCATCAATATCGAGAGAGAAGGTCTGGGCTGAGCGGGTAAGGGAGTTGGGGCCGATGATGAGTATTTCAGATTTATTGCAGTTGAGTTTCAGAAAGTTCTGTTGCATCCATAATTTTATATCAGTGAGACATGTAGTGAGAGTGGAGTGGGTGACTGAGGTGATGGTCTTGGAGGAGAAGTAAAGTTGGGTGTCGTCAGCGTAATAATGGAAGTCAAGACCATGACAATGGATGATTTGTCCAAGGGGAAGGATGTAAACGATGAAAAGGAGGGGACCGAGCACAGCACCTTGGGGGACACCGTGGGTGACTGGGGAGGTTGAGGATGTACAGTTGTTTATGGCAATGAATTGATGTCGGTCGGAGAGATATGAGGTGAACCAGGAAAGGGGAGTGCCAGTTATGCCATGGGAGTACTGGAGACGTGAAAGGAGGATGGAGTGGTTGATGGTGTCGAAGGCGGCACTGAGGTCAAGGAGGATGAGGATGGTGAGGAAGCCAGAATCAGCAGCGAGAAGTATATCATTTGTGATTTTTAGTAGGGCAGTTTCTGTGCTGTGTTTGGAAGGGTTCGTAGAGATTATGGAGATTGAGGTGGGACTTGAGTTGTGATGCAACAACTCTCTCAAGGACTTTAGACAGGAAGGGGAGGTTGGGGATGGGCCGGTAGTTGTTGGGGATGTCAGGGTCAAGACCAGTTTTTTTTGGCACAGGGCTGACAGCAGCAAGCTTGAGTGGGGGGGGTATGAGACCAGAGGACAGTGTGGAGTTGATGATGTTTGTGATGAGAGGGGAGAGTGAGGGGAGGCAGGCTTTGACTAAGGAAGAGGGATTAAACCGAAGGATGAGAATGAATGGATTGGAAGTAAGGGAGGATCATGTTGAGGGCTGGGGGGAGTGGGGGTAGTAGAGGGGGAGGGGGCAGCCAGCTGGTTGTGAATTGAGATGATTTTGTCGTTGAAAAAGGATAGAAATACGTTGCATTTGCTGGTGGTGAAGGAGTTGGAGATGGTGTCCATGGGCTTGAGAAATTTGTTGATAGTGGAGAAAAGGGTTTTGGGGTTTGGATTTTCTGGGGGCGACAACATCAAGACAGGAGGAGAGTGCATCATTATAGTAATTGACGGTGGGCGAGGGCAGTCGAAATAGTGGCAGAGGCAGAGACGGTCTCAGCCAAGGTGGAG
This sequence comes from Cyclopterus lumpus, assembly GCF_009769545.1. Lineage (NCBI taxonomy): Eukaryota > Metazoa > Chordata > Actinopteri > Perciformes > Cyclopteridae > Cyclopterus > Cyclopterus lumpus. The sequence goes on along the minus strand of NC_046968.1, from coordinate 3,714,524 downwards.
GAGAGCGAGGGGAGTTTGATGGACTTGATCTTCCGGAATGTTATGGTGCGACTCCGCTTAACATGGGGGGTGGGGATGTCTATGTCCAAGGTGATAGCCAGGTGGTCAGAGATGGTGAAGTCGATGCTGGTTAGATTACTACGCCGGAGGTGCAGACCAGGTCATGGGTGTGTCCTTTTTTATGGGTGGGAAAGTCGACATGTTGGGTGATGTTGAATTAGTCAAAGATGTCCAGGAGTTCAGTAGAGGTTGTGGAGTCAGATGAGTCGACTTGTATGTTGAAGTCACCAAGTAGCAGAATGGATGGAGAGATGGCGCAGAGTTGTGTGAGAAATTCAGACAGTTCAGAGGGGAAAGCAGGGTTAGGTTTTGGGGGCGCTAAATGACTGCAGTGACCAGGGGTTTGGGACCAGACAAGGTGTTCAAATGAGGAGGGAGTCGGGATGGCAATTGTACTTGCAGTGATGTTTTTGCGAAAAATAGTGGACGGGGCGAAGAAACGGAGAAGGCAGTTCAGTCAACTGCCAACGCTAGCCACACGCTAGGCGGCAAGCTAACAGCTAGCCGAAGAAGCAGCAGGCAGACCGACCATTAGGACAGCTGAGAGGCGACCAGCCTCAGAGCAGCAGGGAGTCAGCTGGCTCGTTGGTAGCAGCCGGCCAGCGAGATACTGTCGGCTAGCCAGCTAACGCCAGTTGTCCAGACAGTAGCGGTGGAGAGCATCCAACAGGGAGTCAGCTGGCTCGTTGGTAGCAGTCGGCCAGCGAGAGACTGTCAGCTAGCCAGTTAACGCCAGTTGTCCAGGTTGTCCAGACGGTAGCGATGGAGAGCAGGTGCCAACGGCAAGCAAAAAAAAATAAAATAATCCAAGACAAAGTATTTGCAGAATAATTAAGACAGGAGATTGGCTACACTGTTAAATAAAATAAAAATAATTAACATGAATGTTAAATTGTAAATAACGTAGAATAAAAGAAATAAAAAACAGTCTCAGACGGAGCAGCGTTAAATTTCGCCAGCGCTGCCTGGCAACTAAAGGCTTATCGGCTGCTGGGGGGGCGTTTTAGGATACACTGAGCTCCTCTCTCATCTTCTCTCTCTCCTTATGGATGAATTTACATCTCTCCATTGCACCTTACTAACTCTACTTCCTCCCAAGAGTCTTTGTGCCTTCTCGCCTCATAGGATCCATTGGACCTGGCTGTGTCTGAAGCTGGTCCTCCTTGCCCCTGCTTCCTGCATCCATCCCCTGGACTGGACCTGGCCTCCTTTCAAATGGTCCTGCCTCCTACTTTGTGCCTCCTGCCTCAAGGGCCTGGCCTCATTGGTCCGACTTCTTTCGTGACGCTGGGCCGGTCTCCTGTCTCCGTGGCCCTGCCTCCTGCCATGGCCCTGCTGATGCCCTCCATTCTGGCGTGATTTAAACGGTGTGGACAAAAAAAAAAGAAAAGTTATTCAAATCTGGCAGCCTGGATTTATTTTTTTACTTTAAAGTTATAGCAGCTGCTTCAAGAGTTGCATTATGAGTAATTCCAACTTGATTCCAATCAGTTGTATTACTGTTTGTGAGAGAAAGACACTCACAAGGTTGCCAAGTTGGATCCCAACCCTCCAGACCGCAACTGTCTGTCTCTTATTGTAAGACTGTGAGAAAGTGCCCCTAATCTCACCGTCGGCTGCGGAGGGGTCCAAACTAACAGCCTGTTTTAATTTCAGCCTTGTCATGACAGGAAGTTTGTGTGCATATGTGTGTGTGTGTGTGTGTGTGTGTGTTCATTGGAGGCGTGGGGGGACAACAGGAAGCGGGGAGGACAGTGCATGGGAAACAGTTAATGGAGTTATTTTTGCTGGGGACACGGGTGTTAGGAGGGCTGCTTGACCCGGGTCCTGTTCACACTGATGCTAAATAGGGCAACTAGGACTAATATTAGTGGGACCAGTAATCTGTCACTGAATGTGCATAGTTCAGTTAGTGATGAAGAGTGTGTCGCATCCTTTTTGCTGAGTCACTGCAGTTTGTTATCAATGTCAGAAATTAAGGAAGACTGGAGCCGTGTGTGTGCGTGTTTTGCATGGCTGGAACAGAAGTTCACTACGGATATGGAAATAGCTTTTCTTCGTGACAGGCTACACTTTCATAATTTCTTGATTTTATGTAAAGCACACAGATATGTGAGACGAACATGGTCCTAGGGTAGAATTTGTCTCTCACTCACTGCAAATGCCAGATCTGTTTTCATATCTTCATTATGGTGTTATACTAATAAGGTTTCTTCCCTTTTTTCCCTGTCAAAGGTTATTTTTGGGGAGTTTTTCCTGATCCGATGTGAGGTCCTTGGACAGGGATGTCGTATGTGTACAGATTGTAAAGCCCTCTGAGGCAAATTTGTAATTTGTGATATTGGGCTATACAAAATAAACTGAATTGAAAATTGAATTAAATACTAGTAACATTTAAATTGTGTACAGTACTTAAGTATAATTTGGAGGTTATTTTACTTTACTTGAGATATGTACTAGCACAGCTCTAACTCTGAAATTTAGGGGAAAACATTGTACTTTTTTTACTCTACTCCACTATATTTATCTGACAGTATTGACAACATGTTGATAAATGTCTACATATCTGCAACATATCAATGCTTTATAAATGAAAATTTCACACAAGCTCATAAAACCGGATGCATTGTTAAAGACTAATCTACCGAGTAATTTGGGCGTTTTTCACTTTTGATACCTTGAAGTTGCACTAATCAAGGTTATGATATAAGCAGTGTTTGTCTAATGTGAAAGTGGTCAGTTGTGGTGATGAACACACAGAGAATTATCACCAGCTCTGCAGTTCCCCTCAGCTCCACGGAGCGGTTAAGTGTCTTTCAGCTCACCCTTATGTTTTACATGCCACAACCTCATTCTCATCATCGTTTCAGAGTAAAAGAAGAAGATTCACAACCTGCTCAGCACTAAACAGCAGACAGCCACAGTTGGAGACAAAGAAAACACATTAATTGGGTGGGAGCACGATTGGGAAACTCACATTGGAAAAGACGATCTGTAATAAGTAAACAACAAAGACTGATTGATGTGCTCTAGAATTATCTTTTCTTGCCTCACATGTCCAAACTCTTACACCACGCTGGACAACATTGCAACTTTGGTGGAAGAGCCAGTTTGATGCAAACAGTCGATTTAGGCATGAACGCACAGGACCACAGACAGACGACTTGCTTGTTTCATGCGCTAGAAGTTGCGATGTTGCAGCTTTGAGTCTTTGGAGTCACAGCAGGAAATGGTAGTTTTAGAACACCAGGGTTAAGGGGTCCCTTCTCTCTCTCTCCTCTCATCATGCTAATTTTATAACTCAATGTCAAGTTGCCACAACTTAACAGATATGGTTTTCATCAGTAGCACTCCTGTTGCATTCATTCAAATTGCATAGGTATGTTTGTGTAGTCCAAGTGCAAATGTCTTCCTTGCACCTGACAAAAGCGAAAGATCATGCTTGATATTTAGTCATCCGTTTATGCAGAGCATGAACATCTGCTTAACGATGATTTACCGTCATCTGAATTCAAATGGCTGCAAATCAAATAATTATTGCACACAGTGGGTCTCTGTATAAGTCTCAATCACAGAGGTTTAAGATCATTGAGAAATATTGAAATTTTCAGGCCAAAAGGAAAACTACGGTTTCTTTCAACTTGGATTTAATTTTGTAACACTGTACTCACCAAGGTTACTACAGTAGAACCTACCAGGGAGGATAAATCACTTGCTCTGCTGTAGGTTGCTCAAAACATTATCACACAAAAGATTTCAGAATTCGCGTCCAGCACACACAAAGATCTTCTGTTCCAGTGGGCGGCAACAAGGAATCTCTGAACCTCTCAAAAGATAAAAATGCACTCCACTGAAAGGCGCATTGAATAATAGACCTGAAAAGGTCAATCACAGACTCAAAAGTCTTTCACAGCACACACACACAGCACGTTCCGGTCAGAAACACAATAGTGCTGTGTTACTCGTCCAAATATTCCTCTTCACATTCCCACCCAAGGTCCAGAGGACAATTTGTACAGCGGTGAGAAGACGTGAGCACACGGAGGTGAGAGACACTCACACCAACACTTCAAGTAGGTGCGAACAGTACGTCCCCTCGTAAATGGCCTTATTTCTTTGCTTTTTTATTTTTGAGAAATGGAGGTGTTTGATCCTGCAAGATACAACGGAACTTAACACACTCAGATTTATTTGGTTACTGGCAATTAGATGTTGCAGGATTGGTGGGATGTGGATGCCAATGCTAACTATTCCAGATGATTCTAGCATATAAGGCAAATGCAAACTGATGGATGAAAGCACTCACATCTCAAAGACTGTGGCCACGACACCTTCAGTGTTGGTTAAAGGAAATTAACCAACAACCCCAATGTTCAGTACCGGGCAGCAGACGGAAAACAATCTGCGGTCTCCAGACTCTTTGCGTGCACAAATGCCTCAATCCCAAGTGGTTTGGTGACGCTATCGCCTCTGCCTTTGCTTCTGAGAGACAACAATGTTTAAGATTTTTGAACAAATTACCCATACTGTTGTTTTTTCTCAGAAAGAACTAGAAGATTTTCCCACTGCACCTTAAGGCTGGGAAATAATCTGGCCATCTTCAGTTTCAATTTGGGGCACGACTGATTTCACAGTTTCTGTGATTTCTCTATACGGAGAAGTGGTGTTCCACGATCTGCAGCTACACCATTGGCACCAATACATAATCCAGTTAAATGGTCCTAGAACGTATCGCCGTACAATGGTTCGTTGGATATCTTACGGAAAAAGTGATTCTGTTATTTATCACCATTTGTATCCTGCAACATCAGCAATCGATGTGCCTGTGTACTTGGTTAGGTTCAAGAAAAGGCTGTGGTTTGGGTTAAATCATCTGCGAAAGTACGGAAGTAACCTTGACTTATGATTTAACAAAGAACACAAACAGATAGTCTCCTGGGTGAAAGTTCTGTGTTTTTAGACCAACCCATCCACCCTGACCGCTTTCCCAACCGGACTTAGCCGCTCTCTATACTACGCTACGTGTTCTGGTTTCCTGGCCAAAACCTCATGCGTGGGTCATGTACGATATATAGTGCATTAAAGAGATTCTGATTGGCTGGTGTGGATACAAATGATCAAACAAGAACCACAAACACAAAAAAAAGGATGAACACCGTCTCATTGAAAACAATGCTAATTACATAGCTGCCCCGTCCTTGTTTCCAGCCAGCTTAAAAAATCAACTAGCTACCTCGTAAACTAGCTGCCACTCAGATGAACAAATCCAACCCACCTTGTTACAATGCTGCCGACAGTGGAAACTGTGATGACATTTTACAGTTCCAGTGAATTCTGCTACGATAACTGGTTTGAACTCTACAACTCTTGGCTCAGTGTCAGCGGTGATTCTATGACTCAAAGGCTGGAATGGCCTCCACTGGTGTTGAGTGACAACAGCGCCGAGGATTTTCCTCCGTGGGTGTGGGACAATGTACAGACTCGTAGGTAAGTCTGAGAGGGCGTATGTGGGGTGCGGCGGCCTCCTCTACGTGTTGCAGCGCTAAACATAGATGGAGATTTAAGCTGAGCTCTATTCCTGAATTCCCGAAATATTTTAACCTGTTTTTTTATGTTGGGATTAAGAGCTACGCTGGGAAAAAAATTAAACATATGTTCTGGAGCCATTTTGCTAAAAACAATAAAAATGAAAAAATATATTTTAGACTGCCATGCCCATTCTCGTGGTTGTGCATGAAGGTTTGGGTGTGGTGTGTAAAACAACACCCAGGGCTATGGAAGTCTTGGTATTAGGGAGAAATACAATAGGTTCTCTAAGCTCATGCAAATGCACCTTTCCTTTCCCTCGGAGCATGTGCTGAACTGGCCACGTACCTGCAGAACTGGGGAGGCTTGAATTTCAATCTCCCAGTGGGTTTCAGTGTGGACACTGACACCCACAGCACTTCTTTTTCTTTTGATTTGCCAGTGTGTGTGTGTGTGTAAAGAAGCAAGCGGCGAATATGTTGATTCAAACCACGCTGGTAGCGTCTGTCAGGTTTGGATACTTTCTAAAAATGCACTCTTGTTGTGTTGAATTATGCATTGGTCAAGACTGTATGGATAACTCGGCATGAGTTTGCCCTCAATGCAGGCAACATGACACACCTAGTCACACTGCTACAGGAACCCCCTCCCCACACGATCCCTCAGCAAGAAATATACCTTTTTTAAATTATTTGACTGTCAGCTCATGTTGAATTCCACACCAGATCCTGATTGCAGCTCCTACTGATGATGTCTTTCATGCCTTGACAACAGCGCTTGTGGCTTGGGCACCTTTGCATACTCCATGAGGACAGTTCAACTTCTATCTTTCCTATCACTACTTTACCCAACACATTTGCAGAAACGCACAATGCCCCGTGATTAAAGTTGTGAAACAATTTGGATTTAGGCAACAAAAGCAACTTGGTTACGGTTGGAAAAAAGGTCATGGTTTAAGTTAAAATAACAATGTAACGACCGTAACCATGGGTGGATTGGAGCTTGTGGTCGACAGTGGCTGAGCAGGGTCGTCCTTTAATCAGAGGATCGGCGGTTCGATCCCCAGCTCCGCTAGCCCATGTCTATGTGTCCTTGGTCAAGACACTTAACCCCAACATTTCTCCTGTGGCTGTGCCTATGGTGTATGAATGTGTGTATGAAGGTTAGTTACTCCTAATATGCAGGTGGAACCATAGCTCCTCCCATCAGTGTGTGAATGGGTGAATGATGTCATGTAGTGTTAAAGCGCTTTGAGTGGTCGGAAGACTAGAAAAGCGCTTTACAAGTACAGACCATTTACCATTTACCATTACTGAGCGGCCTGCCGGGCACCAACCCAGTGGTCCAAATTGTTAGGGGCCCCACTAGCCTTCACTTACAGAATGTCAAAGAGACATGTCTCAAACAGGAAGAGACCCATGTGACCACAAATAAACATAACACAACTACAAAAGGACACAAAGAAACTCCCAACGACTATTCAGCGGGGCAAAAGAACTACAAAGAGACACAAAATGGCATAACATTACTATAAACAGAACAATTACTACATAGGGACATAAAACAACGACAAAGAGACAACATGACTAAAAACAGACACAAAGTTACTAAGAGACACAACATTATTCATTCATAAATGCGTTGTAACTCTGTAACGCTGTTCATCTGTACACATGGCATCTATTGCTTCTGACCATCTGGGGAGAGGGATCCTCCTCTGTTGCTCTCCTGAAGGGTTCTTCACTTTTTTTCCCTTTGAAAGGGTTTTTCTATTGTTTTGGGAGTTTTTCCTGATCCGATGTGAGGTCCTGGGACAGGGTGTATGTGTACAGATTGTAAAGCCCTCTGAGGCAAATTTGTAATTTGTGATATTGGGCTATACAAAATAAACTGAATGACCACAAATGTGTACAGGCACAACAACAAAAAAGACAAAAAACTATTATAAAGTCTGTGAGCCTTGCTTCTTTGTAGATGTGGGGGGGGGGCATGTTGCATATCTGTGCCATAGACATTCCAATGTAACATCATAAGTAACATAAATAAACATCAACAACCCGTTGCATACTTCATTACGCTACATAACCCATAACAATGTTACGTAAAAAAAACAAAAAAACATTGACTTTTGGTTTTACACTGGACACGAATCTATTGGGGGAAAGTTCTGTGTTTGTTTGACCCGGGCCACTACCTATATTTAGGGACTCTCGCTTTTTAAAGTCGCTATAATGCCACATATATAAATCCACTTACGGCTGCGGATTACTCAGCATCACCTATTCCAAGCGTAGCACACCAGTAATACTGTGCTAAAACTGCAGTATACTGCTCCAGTATTTCTATTGTAAACTGTAACAAGTCCTATCACAATCCCCCGGGTTTCCCCCCAGCACCAAGGAATGCGCACACTTAGTGTAATGTTTGGCAAGATACTTTATTTGGATCTCTGCTCTGCCGGTCCCATGCTCCATCTCCAACACACCTGATATAGGGGCAAGACTCAGCTGATCCACTGCAGCTGAGGCTAATTATGCCTCTTCCCAGCACCTTTTCCCTCAGTCACTCCCCCCCTGCAGCTGAGCCTAACCATGCCCCAGCCATCACATAAACCATCTGCATATCAGGTCTGGGGGATCCAGATTGCTGCTCCCAGACCAGCATTGGTCACCTCACTTATTTCCAATGTAGTAAAAGAGAGGCCTGCATTTAGGCCTCAGATGACAGCACGCAGACTGAGCGACACTTTGAATAATGTTTGAATATATTGCTCAAACGGGCTGCACGGTGGTGTAGTGGCTAGCACTGTCGCCTCACAGCAAGAGGGCCGCGGGTTCGATTCCCGGTCGGAGCGGTCCTTCTGTGTGGAGTTTGCATGTTCTCCCCGTGGCGGCGTGGGTTCTCTCCGGGCTCTCCGGCTTCCTCCCACAGTCCAAAGACATGCTGCAGGTTAATTGATCTCTAAATTGCCCATAGGTGTGAATGTGAGAGTGAATGGTTGTATGTCCCTACATGTGCCCTCGATGGACTGGCGGCCTGTCCAGGGTGTCCCCTGCCTTCGCCCTATGTCAGCTGGGATAGGCTCCAGCGCCCCCGCGACCCTAATGAGGATAAGCGGTATTGAAAATGGATGGATGGATGGATATATTGCTCAAACGTTTTTTTAGGAAAACACAGCTGGAGAAGGGCCTCATTGTTGTTTGATTGGTTTGCTCAGATAGATTCTGCTCTGCCATGTAAATGCTGGCGAGCAAAACTGATGAATCTTCCCATATTTTAGCTCAATCTGATTGTCCAAAATAAAGTTGGCATTCCTTGTAATTCTGTGTCACTTTTTTTCCCTCGACATTCCTCTGGAGTGAATTCACAAGTGGGGTGGGTGTTTGACAAGCTTCCTGGCCGTCTACTGCAAGTCCATACACGCCTGTAAGGGAATGCCTGTCTCCTCTGAGGAGACTCCCTGTAAGCATAGCTGGCTCATAGCGCCTGGGTTCATTTAAAATGTAACACAGAGATAAGAAATAACACCAAATTAAAAAGACAGTTGGGCAGGACGGGCCCTGATGGGATGTCTGTTGTAGGTTCTGTTGTATAATGTGTTGTCTTTGGGGCCCCGCATCCCCGGGGCCAATCAGCAGTCCCTTGCCTTTACCTTGTCACGTTTGCACAACACAACAATGACTTCTCGTTCTCCCAGAGCCGCTGTGTGGGAGGAGAGACTTTACCTGAGGCCAGCAGCACTTCCTCCTCCGCCCCATCTGCACACACACACACACACACACACACACACACACACACACACAGGTGAGTGGGAAGTGTTACCTGAGCCAAGACCTGCTCTTATTCCTGTCCACCTTCTAACCCAAGTGGCTTCTTCACTTCAACGCTGGAGAATCAGGTAAATCATACATTTCCTATAAGCAAATCATACGTGCTCTTTTAAAACTCGTCAGGTACCTGCACTTGTTTGCTCCCCTTTTAATTAATTTGTTCTGCGTGTAAAATGGCACCTTGCCAGTTTTTTTTTGCTGCACTTTAATACTTCTGATTCTTCTAATTGGAGAGCATTTTTGGGCTCCAGTATGACATTTTTAAAAAACGAGGTTGAAATTGGGTAGGCTACGCTCTGATTGATACGCCTCGTCTCGAGGAGCAGTTTGAGGGAGGAGGGTTTCCCCCCCGTGATGGGTTGGATTGATTCGAGTCCACTCATCAGTTGACCGAGGAACTGGCTCAAATACGCGAGAAGTAACGTCGGGTTTAAATACTTGTTCTTCATGTGTGTGGCCTGGGGAAGGCTGCTTTGTAGCTTGAATGCAATGCGCTCGAGCCGTCTCTCTCATCCAGCAGGGAGCGCGTCCTCGCGACTCGCAGCACGCGGTGTAACAGATAGTTGTGCAGATGGACGGAAAGGACGCATTTAAGCATGAAAAAAAGAAAAAAAGAATAAAATGTGCTTTTGGTAGTTCTTATTTTGGGACATGCAGTCGTAACGTGGCTGCAGATATTTAGGACATTCTGAAGCTGCGTATTCTCTATTCAAGAGAGCCGCTGCGTGTACGGATCCGTCCCCTTTGCTAATGTGTAACGTCGTCACGAAGGCGTCCATGAGTGTCCCTTTTCTTCTCTTCTTGCCGCGAGACGCTTTTACGTGAGACTCCGCCACGGCGTTAGGCTCGTGCGCCTCTGATCAACTCGCGTCGACTGGAGGACTCCGGCGCGAGTGTGCGGCACCAGCTGGTGCAGAGACTCTCGAGACCAATGCTGCGTTCACATCCCGTCGGAGATGACAATACTCGCGCCCCACTGTAACAGAAACTGGGAGAGCATGTTAGCTGATGAGGTCTGTTACCAGATACTTCCCCCACCATGAACAATGGGTGGGGAAGTATCTGAAAGGTCAAGCAAAAAACACAGACACATACTTACTCTTTTAGCCCCAGTTTGTTCCTCAGCCGTTACCATCATCTGATTTTGAGTACAATTAGTAACCAGCAGTCTTTGAACAATCTACAGATGGCCATTTAAAGGTTATTTTTCTGACATCCCTCTGTGTTGTAATAGAAGCTTATCTATGCTTTGTTAACATATAGCCGTGTTGGCCACGCGACTCTTTGAGTATATACGTGTGAGCCCCCCACCCCCTTCCCCGCTGCTGCTAGCCATCGCCATGTTGTGAGCAATGTGGACACATATGGAGATGCTCGGAATTTCCTTTGACTGCCCCTCCCGATGCTCTGAAGGCATTTACAGAATCCTCGCAGGTGACCTGGATAAACAATTAAAATAGTCCCCCTGTTGCACAACAATTTATTTTTTATTACATTTGAATTTTAATCCACCACGGTAAAACACAAGCAGAGTGCTTTATTTGATATGCTACCTATGGTTTTCATATCTTATGAACTGCCGCAAAATGTTAACCACGAGATCAAGCAAGTTATACCACTCTGTCGCGGAATTTGATCCGAAAGGCGACTAAACGAGAAATTGCAAACTCGATCGTCAAAACAATACGGACCCACTCCACAGGTCTTGTGGCAACAACGACTGCAAAAGCGAGGTGAGCAGTTTCAATTTATCACGTGAAAACGGAGAGGAGCTGTCGACCAGGTGAGGCAGGCGAACCACATTTACCGGCTTTCCCACGGGACCCGAAGGCAACACCGTTATAGACAGTTTTGACACGACTTTGGCTCAGCTTCCCTGCGCGTTATCACTCTGCTGTCTTGTGCGCGAGTGGTTAATCTCATTTAGACAGAGAACGCCCTCACGCGCGGACGAGATGCTTCAGCCCAGAGTGGTCTCATTCTGACAGAAGATGCCATTGAGGCAGGACTTGTTTACACCTTCTGTAACAATCGCAGTTAACACTCAGCATATTGGATCCATCTCGGACAGGTGCTTTCTTTTGGACACATTGGACAGGGGGACAGTTTGACAGCTTCACCGGCTCCTCCAAAAGGATGAATAAGCGCTGTAGCTGTCCGTACAGCGTTTCCATGCAACATCGCAGGCGGCGGTGAAGCCCCGGAATACGCACGAGGGCTGGGGGTGGGGTGGGGGGTTCTTGATAGATGCTGTAGAGAGCGTCGGCACAGTCAAGATCTGGACTCGGAGCGGCTTTTTTTTTAAAAACCCAATGGAGCGACAGGATGACGGAGGCGATGAGCTGTTCGGGAGCGTAAGTCATGATGGCGCAGAGGAGCCGGGTAAGAGCGCTTTAAATAATAATTTTCCCAAAAAGAATCGCACAATTATGATGCCGATGAGGATGATGGTGATGAGGCTGATGGTGATTGCGATTTGAGCGCGTGGGCAGAGGTAGAGGGGGAAATAAAGCTGTGCGTCTGTTAGCGCTCCAGTTTGATGAGGTCCTTATCTTCCCTGCGGTTGCTCCAGGTGGGTTGTTGCTGCTGATAACGCACATGGGCGCACCGATACGGCACCGGGAGGGAGCCCTCGCACACCTGACTCCCTCTAATGAGCATTTCACACTAAGATGCCGCTGATGGGGGACTGCTGATATGGCGTGATGGTCCTTTTAAGCATCCTGGGAGCGACATTATTTCCCTGGTTGTTTTGAACTCATCCCAAACCTTAATGATGAAGGGATAATTCAGATTTAATGAGATCAATTTGGAGATAAAAATCGAGCTGCTGCTGGAAACGTGTATGAGCAGTGAACCTGAAACAGTAAAGGGGGATTGCTGGGAACGCATAGATAGATCAATCTCTGTTTGTTAATCCCACGTCCCACTTTAACATTATGCATTAATTTGATCGTATTTGAACATGTTCATTAATAACTTTAAACATCTGAATAAATTTGAAGGACAGGGCCGCTCATTAGATGGTAAAAAAGGGGGAATTGGGAGACCCGGAGGCCAGCAATAATCATGGTCATCCTAATTCCGAGTAATGATAACAAAAATGTTCACCATTATGTATTGAACCAACTAAATTGTCGCTTTAGTCAAATGTAGACTTTTTCATAATGTTCTTCTTCTACCCCATCCTCATGACCAGAGAAATGCATTGATTGAAACAAACTATCAACTAATGTCTGGAATGACAGGAGTGTGCTCGGTAGGAGGAAGACAACACGTGCATGCGCGTCCATATAAGTATAAGGAGATCTAAGGGACGGCCCCATTTAACTAAAGGTCCGGCCGTTTCTGTGGGCATTCGAGATAATGCTTTTCTGCATTTTTCACATGTATCCATATTTCCCACCGCTGCACTGCCCTGTGAGCTCATTGGATCTGGCTCACCTGTCCTGCATAATCCCTGATATGCATATGCCGCTCAGATGATTCGCCTGACTCGAAAACCGAGAGACGCTCGCTTTTTGTAACGCGTGCATATTTGTGGTCGAGAAGTTAATAGTTGTGCATAACACATGAGCGTCAACGCTTTCATGAGATGCTGCTGCATTCCATGTGACCATTATATCAATGCGTTTAAACCACTCCTTTCAATAGCGGGCGTGGCATGTTAAACACCGGCTGGCTGGTCTCCTTCAGCGGGTAACGCTGCTGCACGTTCCCAGTACCAGTTCTCAAGGCAACAAGCATATTAACCACTTAAACATGTTTAAGTGCTGCTCTATTAACTAACACAATAGAACATGTAGATTCAAATCTCAGACTGGTGGACAAATCACAGTTGTTAATGTGGATTTACAGTGAAAACATGTCGTGTTGCCAAAAGCCGAACTGAGACACACGTTGAGTGGCCGCCAGCCTCGGCCTCCAGCCAAGACGTTTGTCAGGAGGTACATGGGGTACCTGTAACTACATGAACTGAACCACAACCCGTAATATGTTTTATATCTGTAGAAACCAGATATAGAACACAGATTTCATTAAGGTTGCATGCTTGAGTTGATACGAGTTGTGCAGTGCAGGAACTGTACAAAAAAAGGTAAAAACTTGCCTTGCCACACATGTAACATCGAGCTCACCTCAGGTATTTAAATTTCCATTGAGGCCAAGGGCCCATGTACACATTTCTATTTTATTTAAATTTCAAAATGTAAAAATGATCTTTCCCGCTAATATCTTAGTCATAATAATCGCAACTATATATTTTTTTCAAAATAGTTCAGCCCCACTGACGAGTACGGCAGTTCAGAGGAAATTGGGCATTTGAAATTGTGATTTACTCGGTCAATAGATGTCAACAAACTATCCTTTGTATCTTTTGTGTTAATATTGCATGCCGCTGTAGTAAAAGGGACAACAAGCGTATAGACTTTAAAGTATGTCTGTGTGTGTGCAGCGAATAGATTTAACTTCTGAGAACTTTTAGAAAGTCTTTGACATTCTTTAAAAGATACTTCTTTGTGGCATGTGAAGCTTTAAAGAACCATGCAGCAGTGCTGGGGCTGTGTGTTTTAGTGCATTAACTAGAAAACCACTTCACCAGCATCATTTTCGAGGTCTCAGACATTTACAACCACTAACATCAAGTCGCCCAGTGGCACTTTAAAGGATCACAATTGTGCTTTTGTGTATTTGAGCCCATTAACTAAATAGTGTCTACTCTACACCACGACCACACTGTGTGGCTTTAGACAGACGTTAACCTTCAGACAGATGGTGTTTTCATTTGTTTTCATTGCAACTGAATCATCTATTTGAGGCAAGTTTGCAACGCCTACAAGTTGATTTTCATCACTTACTGAAATTAAGTTTGGGATGAATTACAGTTTTGTCACCCTTTTTTCAGCACAAATACAAAATTATGTATTTGGGTTTGGATGTTCTTCCATAGGACTGTGAAATATGAGAAAATGGAAGTGTCTGCAGCAGCATAATGCTCTGTGATTAATTATGAAGGTGTAACGTTTGTGACACTTGGGAGGGAGAATTTAATGTCAGAGGCAAATAATTTTGCCGTAGAGTCAAAGGAGCAAAATCCATTTTATCGGAGCTCTCCCTTCAACCAGGCCAAACACCAGTCCAGTCAATTCTATTTATACAGCCCGATATCACAAATCACAAGTTTGCCTCGGGAAGAGCAACAGGGGAGTGATCCCTCTCACAGGACATATAAGAATCACACAAGGGAGAAAGAAAGAGAAAAGGGGAGAGCTTGAATCTCCTGGAGGATGAAGATCCAGATCCCAACATCTGGAATGAAGTCCTGACTGCCTTCAGTGTCGGCCCCATTCAGGTTCAAGTCTCTGTGGAGTCGGGAGCCTCCTCTTCTTCCACCCACCTGCAGCATCTCCTCCACGTCCTCGTCCTCGGAGCAGCGAAGCCACCGCCGACACACCTCCCAGTCCAGGACCGGCTACCTCCGTCAGTCTCCAGGGTGCCAAATACTCCTCAGACGCCTTTAGTACTTTATTAATATTCTGCGCTATCTTCGTCAACACGGCTTTATTGGTCATGTGGAGCCGAATATACTTAACACTACAACATACACTACAACATACACCGCTCTCTGTCGACCACTTTCAACAAGAAAACCAGACAAAAAACACCATTTACTCCGCTCTCAGCTCACAACCTCCATGCTCACGCTCAGAGAGAGAGAGAGATAGAGAGAGATTTACAAAAACTTTATTTTACATAAAACGATACGAACAAACAGACACATTGTAATGACATTAACTAAATAAAACAACAAAATAGATCCTCAACAACATCTATGTCCCTGGAAGGTGGTCCTGAGACCCCATCCAGTTTAAAGTCTCTGTGGACTCGGGAGCTTCCTCTTCTTCACCTCCTGCAGCATCTCTTCCACGTCCTCGTCCTCCGAGCAGGTAAGCCACCGCCAACACGCCTCCCAGTCCAGGACCGGCTACCTCCATCCGCCTCCTCAGGGTCGCTCCCCTGGGTCTCCGGCCTTGTGTGTTTCACCTACACCACCCTCCTTTAGCTCTTCCTCAATTTCCTGCACTATTTTTCCCAGACCGAGGCGCTCCTTAGGCGTAAAGCCTTTCCTCCCTTCACCGGCCATGTGGTGCTGAATAGAGCTAGAGAGCTTCTCTATATCGGAAAAATGTTCCTCTGTCCTCACTCCCTTCCGGGTCCTCTTATCATGGAGAAACCACTTTACTCTGCCAAGACTGTACCCTGTTGGGGAATCACTGGCCCCAGAGGATCCAGATTCAGAATCATAGTCCTCCTCCATACTAGATTCAGACTCCCCGTCCCCTTTTCCCGAAGCTCCTTTCTTCGCCTGTGAACTTTCCCCTTCCTCCCTGCTCTTCCTCTTCAAACGGTGAGCCTGAAGTTTCTCCTCACCCTCCTCCATGCCAACCTCACTGTTTGTCATGTTTGTCAACATGACCACCTCTTCCTGCGCACAATTTTCTTTCTCTCCAGCACCCACCCGTCCCTCCCTGTCCTCCTAGCACTCCCAGCCCCTCCTGAACCCCATCCTAAAGTCAAAGTCGAGCTCCTCACCCTTGTTATTCAGGACCATGAGGAGCTGCCTCCTGTGAGACACAACGTGCTTCTGCAGGGGAGACATGTACCCCAAGGAGACCTTCCTCACCTGCGACACCACCTGCCCGTGTCTCACCAGCTCACTCAGCAAAACCTCGTCCCTAATAAACGGAGGCACATTGTCCATCGTGACTCTGACCGCCGGTGTTACCAGCGGCAGAACCTGCACCACCGTGTCTTTCACCACGATGCCTTTCGCCGCCACTAGGCTTACCTTCTCCACGCTGTCGAGAAAAATCACGACCACGCTGTTCATGCGGGCGGCGGACTTCACGCTGCCGTGACCCACTACCCTCCCCACCGCCAGACTGCAGTCCTCCACCGAGCACGCGAAACACGGCGCGACTCTCAAGACAAGTCTCCGTGTTAACCAACTGAGGTCCATAACGCCGTTAGCACGATGCTAATGCGCGCCGGCCGGCTGCGCCAACAGGCACACAGAACCCACTAAACCCCCTTGTGCACCCAGTAACACCACACAACACTACCACATACACTACAACATATACTACAACATACACTACAACATACACAACTCAAGCAACAACTCTCTGTCGACCACTTTCAACAAGAAAAACAGACAAAAAACACAATTTACTCACAAAACACCGCTCTCAGCTCACAAACTCCGTGCTCACGCTCAGAGAGAGAGAGAGAGAGAGAGAGAGATCCCAGGACGGCTGATGGTCCGGCACAGAGAAGGTTGAGTGAAAAGACATGACTAGGGAGAGAGGGAAGACAGCAAGAGAGAGAAATATTGGCTCAACACTTAGACACATGTACTCGTGGAACGACAAACAAACTGAGGGCTTAAAAGATGCAGTGGGTTTTGATTTTCCAGAAAATGTACAGTATTCCCGTCCGCAGTACAAACATGGACTATCGTACTGGACTTAATAATATATCCACGGAGACCAGGACCGTTCGCCGTAAGGGTAACGGTAATAGGTACAACCTTGAAGTAATCAAAGAATAAGCAACTAAGGTGAAAAGGTGAGTTGGAAGTTTGGATTTACAGATGTAAAGGTCCATTGGTCTGTTTCTAAACTGGCCTATGAACACCTGTTTAACAATTGGTCAATAAGGATAAATTAGCAGTACAGAATTGTGATCTGAGTAGGTAAGGTTGGGGCAGGCTGCAGCTGTGTAGGCGCCGCAGATGTTCGTACAAACCAGGCCCAGAGTGTGCACCCCTCTAGTCGCAAAGTTAATATATATGAATAATGTGATAACGTTTAGGGAAAAGGGGTTTTAAGATTTGAATGGTTGAAATATCTGTCCGTGATTGAAGAATCCGTCAGTTTACTGACGGACCCCGTAGAGAACTGATACGGCCTCTTTGTTGTTGATAATGGTGGTTAATTTCCTCACTAGATAGAAGGGACCAATGGTGAACTCTCTCCGGAGACCACTGGAGCATTCACATACCAATCACTTAGGAAAGGTTAAGGCACCCCTATCTGCAAGAAAAGGGTGTAGTCCATTTGGCTGAAGGCGGTGATATTTCCATGAAGCCACATTTCAGTGAAAGCAAAGACACAACAATCTGCAGGAGTCTAGCTTATAGTCCAGGGAACAAACATCTGCTGAGATTAGCCTTTAGTCGAGCATGAATGCCGGCTCATTTTTTTAAACGTTTCCGTTTCCTCTCACACCGCCTCCCCGGTTGGATCGGTAGAAGTAGGCTCTGTTTCTGCTCTGTGGCCCTGTTCCTTGTAGCGGGCTAAGGCGGGGCAGCTTCTCCCTAAGTGTCGATCCAACATAAGTATGGAAGCTGAATCCCAATTCCCAGCTATGTCAGATGCTCATGGAGGACATCGGGGAGGACATTCACCCTGGTTTATCTTTTCCAAAAAACAGACAATTGAAGGAATTTGAAGGAACATTTAACGCTGTGTTTTAAAATATCTGAGAAATTAGAATGATAAGTTGATCCTCTTTAAATAGGTAATGCAATAAGAGTTGTGTCTGCAGTTAGAGAGGAGAGGCACTTAGAACTTTTGCCTTTATGACGGTTCCTCCTGGGCTTTTATTAATTAGTTATATCTGTCAGAATTGTTTTGAGATGTGATTATTAGACTCACTTATTAGTGCCAATTATTAGGTTGATGCAGGGACTCAGATAATGAACTGTTTTCTGCTCATTGCTCTGTCTGTGACTGATGAGTCGTTCTCTGTGGGCAGAGCTACATTACAGGTTCTTGAAATGCCTCTGGGTAATACTAACAAAAAACCCATAAACTCGTTCTGAAAAAATACTAAGCTGCAGTTGTACAGTAATGGCATCACATCAATCACGTGACAGCTGGATCGTTGCACAAACAGAACACACTCATGTTCAGGACATGTTACAACGGAGCAGCTTATAATGTAAGACGCCAGCTGAGCAAGCAATGCGTCCATCGGTATCAACGGGGACAGCTGTTTCCTGTAAAGGATGGAGAGTGGCGAATGCATCCCGCAGTTTATCTGTTTTTCTTGCCTTCTTTAGTGCAGAGAGCCTGCCACAGTGCACTGGTCCATGATGTGTTTACTGCCAATGTGTCAAGTCCACTGGGGCACTGGGCTGCGAGGGAATACAATACACAAGCTTAGATTCAAGAACAAAATAGTTTCCATGGAAACAAAACCTATAACCCATCACAACGTATTGTTCTAAAAGGTTTCCTAATGATTCTGATATTTGCAGTTTATGCAGGATATGTGGAGGGGCTGCTATGGTTGGCTGGAAAATGTTCCCTTTGTGAGCAGCTAATATTCACATTAAACCCAACTGACAGAATGGACAAAAATCAATAACAAACAAATCCAAATGACATCCAAATGTTGGTGCAATACTAATCCTCACGGCATCAATAACAGTACTGGTAACCAGCTAAAATTAATATATAAAATGAATAATAAAGTAATATTGTTGTTACTATCTATCTCTCACAATGTTATGTGCATACAGCTTTGACCATAGATGGATTACTGAATAGGGGCTCAGGGGTGACAACATTGAAGTGACTGTTAATATCTTTTAATATTGAATATCTACAAGCAAGTCTGACCCGAAAGCCGTTGGATAAATAAGTTGAATTGGATATTTGTTTTTGCTGTTTTGTTTACTTCATATTACAGCAGCACAGCATACTGAGGCCACCAGGACATTTCCATTCAAATCCAGATGCATAAGTAAAGCCATTTTATTCAGAACCGCTCTACTTTAAGAGGACAGACATTCTGTCTCAGGCTGTCTTTGATGGTTCCCTTTAATGTGCTGGAGTGTAATATAGAGGAGTAGAGGTGTGTCAACTACAAACAACACCGTATCTCTATTTGTTTTGTGTCTCTCTGAGTTTACGGGGACCTCTTTCAGTCTGGGCATTGGGGGAGTCTCATAATCTGTCCACGACTATACCCCTGACACAGGCAGACGTTCTTCTTCCCCGTGACAGCCATTCAAATTATTATTTAGAAACAGAATGCATTAAAAAGAGGATGTTTTAAAAGACAGTACAAAAACGGGCATTAAACACACACACACTCTCTTTTCTCTCTCTCTCTCTCTCTCTCTCTCTCTCTCTCTCTCTCTCTCTCTCAAATAGCTAATTCGACATCCCTCTCTCCGTTTCCTCCCCCAGGATCTCCTGCTTGTGAACGCTCGGGCAGCCAACAACGGGAGGTGCCCGCCACGATGAGGAGGAGCGACTACCTGCCAGTCGCTGGCGAGGAGAAGAACCTGGGTGCAGACTTCGTCAACACCGACGCCAGGAGCAACGAGTCCATAGTAAGACTTTACGTCCACGTTGTTGTCATCAGGATTTGTAGTGTAGGGCAGTGGCTGGAGGCCGCTGATCAGTGAAATGTTTTAACAAGAGGAAAGCATTTTAAGTAGACTAGTGAAGCATAAAAGGCATGTACATACTACATACTACTAATGCTGATGTATAATTGATCTATAAGGGGTCATGAATGGTGTAAAGGGCATGTAATAGGTAATTAGATTTGAAATATCTTCAGTAAAGTAGTTATTCCAGGAACTGACCAGACCACGTCACTAGCTGTGTTTCCATGCACATAAGCACATATAGCACATATAGCGTTCGAATAGTTGAATAGAAACGCCGAGATCCAATGAAACTTGCTCAGCTGTGAAAGGTTTTCCCACTTGCTTGAAGGTATGATGAGTTATACCTTGAACCATATGCGAAAGGTTCTAATATGAGAGGTTCTACATAACTTCCTTCCATGGTGTAATGTTTTCAACCAGAACCCTTCTATGAAGCTTCAACCCAGAACCTTTTAGCATCCATGAAGGTTCTACATAGAGTAATATGTGGTATATAAAGCTCCTATCATGAGAAAATTATTAATTTCCCTGCTTGGACTGGTAGCTCGGATCAAAGGGGGGTTGTTGAGACACATTTTAATTTAAATCTAGTGTCTGGAGGGAAAAGTACTCATTAAAACTTCATTGACACACACTGTACATACGGTCAATGTGCTGACACAATATTTTCACTCAGGTGAGCAGGTGTGTACCTGCTCACATAGCAAGTACATACATATATATATATATATAATAAAAAAAATGAAGGAAACTGAAAACCATTGACTGCAATTGTTTCTTCAAGTAAATTGCATCAGTGTTGTTCATCCATGAGGAGAGCGTTGCTGTGTTGTGGCAACTAATGAAAGGCCAGGTGCACATACAGGCAGGCTCTACCAATGTCACCTGAGTCGTGATTATGATTCATGATCCTGCACAGTTCGGAAATAATTGATGCTCTGTGGCTCTGGTATATTGGGCCATGATACAGTTCTGCATTGACATTGCTGTTCAATGGAAATGTTCATGAACCAGTAAGCAATTACTCAAAGTAATGTGGCGCACAAATCTTTTCAAAGAGCCGACAAAGATCCATGAATAATTCTTCGGACTGCTTATAGTTAATATCTTCATTGCATTCATAAAATTAATTTGTTGACTCAACGTCTAAATGTATTTGCAGTGTTCTGCTCCGTCTAATAACACAGCAGGGATCCAAGCTATAGCACATTCTTGAGCTTTTACATTTGCTTATAGTGTGAGGGCAACATGAAGTGATTTGTTTTACATGTTAAATGACTCAGAATTCGACAGAATATTGAGCTTGAGCAGCAGTGGAGTGGCTGTGAAGAGAGCAGTGCTTTAAGTGCCACTTGAGCTGAAGGATATTCTTCCAGCTCAGCGGCTCGTTAAAATCCAGCAGCGTTTTGCATTGCCACGACAACCAAAACAGGAGAGAAATCTTGCACACTGCAGAAAAAAGGGCAAAAACAAAAACAAACTGGACAATGTTCAGGACGGAGCAAGGGACTTTTCATTCGTGCAAGAAAAATGTTGTAAGATATGATTTGCCCCGTTGCATGATGGTACGTTGATCTGCTCACAAGTTCCCCATATCACCTTTAGGCGCAGATTATGTCATAGTTGCGTTAACAGTTTGTAGCGCTGACCCCAAGTGTCAAAAGATGAACCATCGATCAAGTGCTGCATTCTCCTAATCACAGCTGAAATATCTCACCATCATGTTCGATTCTGTCGTGACCGAACAAAGACTAGAACCCAAATGTACGACTCAAAGCAAAGTAACAAAAATCTCAGTTTTAATTAACTGGAAACAAGTAACATAAAATCGTGACCTTGTGACTGATGAATTGCATGAAAATGGCTGGTTCTCTGGCACAAAAGACAAGACGAACTGGCACAGGACAAAGGGAGACGCAGACAATATATACACAGGGTAAGGGCACAGGTGGAAACAATCAGGAGCAGGCAGACAATCAGACCAGAGGAGAAACACACAGGGGAAGGAACAAGTTGCCTGAAACAAGAGGAGAGTTGACTTTCACAATAAAACAGTTTCCTTGACATGACAGATTCAAGTCTGTTTGATTATGGCTGATATTCTTGGCCTTCAGTGAAAAAAAAAGGAAGATGCGTTGTCTCAACATAATGAACTCGAAATTGTGGAAAAAGTTTGATATGGCTCATAACAAACTGTCTTGAGAAAATAAGATCATTCTGATTAATCAGTTGCAATCATAGGAAATCTGTAATTTATCAGAAAATAACAAGTTAATAAATCATGGTTTTGGCAGTAGAGGGTGAGAAAATATGTTATGATTGGGACTTAATATTACTTACATCCTAAATTGGGCCTAACAGAAAAGCAGCTGTGGACAATTTCAGTGCATATGAAATAGGGCTTCAGAGGCATAATTGATTATTATATGCGGCCACTGGCACGAGACACTTATTATGTTGTCAGGCTCAGAGGAAGTTTTGGTGCCAAATGTGCTTCTACTTGGTAGCAAAATGAAAGCTGCTTTCTCCTTTTCCTCTAGTGGGATGAAGTGTTTCTCACTTCTCTCTGGTGGCGTTTATCTTTGGAAATACTTTCTATTGAAGACGTAGTCGCTATGAATCCTGCTGGTCCATGGGGCACAGTTCCATTTTCAACATCTAATTCTGTTTAATGTCGTGAGCACCGCAAATGAAACTCTGTTTGCCTCCATCGTGTCGTATCCTACAGATGTCTGGGTAGACACCTCTGGAGGTGAGTGACCAAACTGACTCCTTCAGTTACCATCGTCCGATCTGTCTGGGCTTGGGAGGAGTATGCCAGATGTATTCTTGGCACTGTGGCCTTGCAGGTTGCTGGAGTTAAAACTAATTTGAAGAGTTCAACATACAAAAAAACATAAAAAAACAGACTGTTCCAGCTGCTACATGCAGCTTACTGCTGCCATGAAAAACATTATTGACTTAAAAACTGCTGTGTTGTCTCAGCCTTAAGCTTATTATGGCTTGTGTGTGTGTGCGTGTGTGCGTGTGTGGGGTGTGTATGTGTGTGTGTGTGTGTGTATGGTGGGGGGGGGGGGGGGGGGGGGGGCTTTGTGCATGTGGAAGCCCAGAAGAGAGGAGAACCTTATTTCCCGGTGGCTCAGTGAGAAAAGAGTTCCTCGAGAATGATGCATACGCCACCACATCCTCATGCGCCCTCTGAGAAGCGCCCTCTGGCCTTTGCAGCTATGACTACTTCCTGTTGAGCGAGGGCTGAGGATGAGTGTGTGTGTGTGGGGGGGGGGATGAGGCAGGGGGCTGTATATTCACACACATTCACACGCACCAGACCCACACAAACACACACTGTTCAGTTCATGTCAGCCCAGGGCCCACTGTGTCAATATTAGTTTTCCGCACAAGTTCAGAGTTTATGGCTCTTTTATTGACGTGTTATCTTCAACATGTATTGCTGTGTAATTGTCCCTCTATCACCATGTAAACATCCGTGTTGGATATCGGCTGCTTTTAGTGCTTACGCAAATTCCCACGCAGTGTGTGATGTCTTCAAACTCCCAAAGCCCTCCAATTGTTCCATACTGCATAATACTCCACCAACGAATATCTGGTTATTCAGCAGCTGAATCTTCCACTGTGTTCACCAGCTTGTCGCTAACCTTGTCTGCTTTCTGGTGCGGGGCATTCATGTCTTTACTGGGGTGATTAATCAAGTGAGGAGTAGGGTCATTTTCTCACAGACCTCTAGACAATCGGAGTTAAATGCAAGTTTAAAGCGCTTCAGCTTTGGCTTCACTTTTCAGAAGCGGTTGTATGGAGCCAAATCCAGGCCAATAGTTTTGTTTGTTTGAAAAAAATATTTGAACCTGAAAATTCAAGTTTTGGTCTTGAACATTGAAACATTCAACAATGTATTTGAGATAAAAAACAAGTGTATGAAAAGTTTTTTGGTTTAAATATAATTTAGATTCAGTTTTTTTTTTTCTCGAATAAAATATATTTTTTCAGTTTTCAGTAGCATATTTTCTATTTTTAACTTTCAATCTTTTTTTATACAGTTTCAAATCTTATTTTTTCGGGTTCAGTGTCTCCACGTCACTCCAAATATGGTACCTTCTATTCATTGGTTGCAAAAAAAAACAACATGGCGACGGTTGTAACCCAAGATGGCAATGAGGAAATTGCAGAACTTGGCAGTCCACAAACCAACGGATGATGCCACGCTGACTACTTCCACATACAGTCTGTGGTTCCCCGTCTATGAATCCCACTACTGGTGATGCTATGAGTGACTAGCACCACCGACAGATAGATAGATATAGTTCAAAGTAACAATCATGTTCCCACCAGGAGAAATTATTACGAGTCAGCAGTTTATGACCAAATATCTGCTCAACTAAATTTCCTCAATCACAGCTGTCGACTGTTGCTCAGTGCTAATTAGCACGCCAATTATACACATATATTTCCACATAACGGCCGAAAACAAACAAACTCGAGACCTTGACTTGCTTCAATTTGGTTCACTTTCCAATGGAGCTGCTAGCATGGCTGTAAACTCTTGTATAGACGGCAGAACTATATGTAGCACAAATTTCATTTTTAGATTTATGTGTTTATTTAAGACCATAGTTGTTTATACTCTATTTTTATGTCTATGTTCTATTTTTTCCCCTGTGGTGTCCTTCTGCCTTCTAGTGTCATAAATTCTCATGTAACGTAAACAAAACAAAGAATTTTTTTTTCTGTTATGAGTTTAGACATTGCGATAAACAGCTCGCTTTTTGTACTGTCTGTCAACTTGCCAAGGGTCAGTGGAAGTGGGGGAGGATCTGTGTGTGTTTGACCCATGTGGGCCTCGTGGTTTCAGCAGATAACACACGCACGCACGCACGCACGCACGCACGCACGCACGCACGCACGCACGCACGCACGCACGCACGCACGCACGCACGCACGCACGCACCATGTCAAAAAATAAAATATAGATTAATGTAGATTACAATATAATCTACATCCTAGGTTCCAAATGTTCAGATGTCACGTAAATGCTGTTTTTATCTTCACATACAATCCGTAATTCTACATTAATTATAGCAGCCACGTAAAAATCTAAACAGAAAAGGTTTCCTGATGTATTAAATTATTGGACGAGAGGGCAAGAAATGCCGTGACTCTGAAGCTGAAGCCAAACGGGTGCCACGTCCCCACTGTTCCAGCAGACTGCTCCTCTACTTCATACAGTTTTAATACGGCTTACTGATCAGGACGGTAATCATTTTCTCTCCACCGCCATTAACAGAGTGTGGCGGCTCTTTCTTATTATATCAATACAATTGTCTGAACTCATATTCTATTCCCTGAAACTTGTATTAAGTTCCCAGAGCACATAGCTTTTCCTTTGTTATGTGATTATACTTTGATCACTGGCCATTAATGTCCTGTTCTAATTGTGCAGTATTACTGTGGTGTGTAGATTCCAAGGTGTGATCGTATACTCCTGTCACTGAAACACAGAGATGTTCTTATTCTAGAGGCAGCTTTCAAATAACAAAAACAATTATAAAAAGACAAGAAAATATTATTATTAATTAGAATTGACCCCTAAAAGATGTCAGAGAAATAGAACTGAATCGAAAGTACAGTAAAATGAACTAAAACAAACCTGAGTGGCTTAACTGTCCTCAACAGAGACAAAGCTGTCCTAATTCAATGCACGATTCATGAGGGGGAAATGTATGCTGTCTGGCCAAACCATTAAACGACTCGAGGGATTGACGAAACAATAAATTAACGTAATGCAAAATGTAACCGTGTTCGTTTTTTAAGTAGATGAAATGTGCCTGTAACTGAACATGAACATAAATCAGTCCGAGGGTCAGGATGGCAGTGACATCACCAAGCGTTTGTATCGACTGTTAGTGAACTTATCGCACACAGGAAAGAACAGTTTGTTTGTAGGTGGACTCTTTTCAAACGGCAGATTAATCTACATTTGGTGTTGTCAAGTGAGTGTTTGTGGTAAAGAAGGTAAAGCTCGTTGTATTTAACTGCACATGTAGCGGGTTGATGCCACGTGGGTTATACTGCAACATTAAAACTACCTGGCGAATGGTTTCTCAGTCTCCAGGTGCAACATGATTACCCAGTGAAATTAAAAAGATGTGTATTAAAGTACGAGGCGCCATCTGTGAAGGGATACTGCCTATCAACATATTGTATTGCTTTATAATCCACAGTATTTGATGAAATAGTGAACGACATTATTCAGCTGGAAAGAATTACACGTTTCCTTTGAACGGCGGCCGGATTCCCGTGATGTCACGGCGCGAGAATCACGGGATCACACATCACACAAGTATCCGTCTTGTGGGGCCTCAAGTAATGCGCTTGTGACCAGACCAGGCGCGCTTGTTTCAGACAACGATGGCGGCTCCTGCAGAGGTTAGCCTCGATGCTGCGATAGCATCAGTTCAGTCAGAAAGAACAGCAACAAACGGCACTGAATGATTTTCTTCTGGTTGTGTGCGACAAACCAGCAGGCGGGTCAGGTTACATTTCATCTCTAGGCCTTCTGCACTCACGTCACTAGGGACATTAAATGGTGCTACATTGCAGTAAATGGTGCTACATTGCATGTGTATGGTGCCCAGGAGTGCATTAGTCCAGTGAACCATCAGGTAAATATTCTGCAGAGAATGAATAGCCTGAAGTCCTGTGACAAACAGCAACTATGTTATCTACTTCCCCCTCACTGCTCTAACTCAGTCTCCATCTTTGTTTAAGTTTTGATTTACTACTGGCCACTTAAGCATCATATTTTCGGGTAGACATTCTTAGTCATTCTTGGATTTTCTGTGGATAAACAGCCCAGTCGCCGGGAAAATATGTTAGCATTGAAGATTTCTGCAAACCTTGATTTTCATTTTTATTTATTTATTTTTGGACATTTTAACATTTTGGCAGATCGTTGCATAGTAAAAACGGCTGTTACATATTTGTGCTAGTTATGTTGTTATGGTTGCTGCGCCTTGTAACGATATTTTTGTGAACACAAACCATTATCTGTTTTTTCACCATAACCAAGTCATTTTGTTACCTACACCTAACCAGTTTTATTACAACGTGAACCATTTGGCATTGTGCGTTTCTGTAAGTGTGCTGCGACGCTGGTACTTTATGAATCGTATTCAGAAATGTCGACCTTCATCCATTGATTTCATAAACATACAATGCCAACATCCTTTTTGTTGACTGCTTTGTGAAAGATGTATTTACAACATTTTTTTTAAATTTTAAGGTATGCACAAAATACTTAAGAGAAATCTTACAGGCATTGGATTGGGATTTCACTGATAATTACCGAGCATATTTATATGGGTCAGATCAGTCTCAATAATAATAAATGCAAACAGAAGGATTCACAATAGTATTTTGTGATTTATATATGAATGACTGTCTCCACAAAAATATGTTTCAGTTCTCACAAAATAGTTATTATTATATATATGTAAACAGAATCCAGTTGTAGAACAAATAGGATTGACACATATATGTCTGATGCTCACACAAATAGTTTTGATTAAATAAGTGTAACACAAATACACAAACATATGAGCCAAACAGATTTTTGAGACTCCCATGACGATGCTCGATTAACAAATGCATTTCTTTCCCAACAGGAAATGATCTGTTGCCAAACAAATGTCTTCTCCATTTTCAACCAATCACATGAGCCAGGGGACACATGATTAGAACTGGGAACATTTATTTTTCCTTTCTATGTTTTTCAAAAACATTTTTGTAAAAATTCCATAATGTATGCTCTCAAAGGGAATTCCTTTGAAGGTGACTGCTAGCATAGTGATCGCCAAGAAGGATTGCATATGACGGAAAAGTCCCATCAGATCACTATCATACTGTAAAATATTGGAGATTGTTGACCTTGTAGTGACATTATCCTTATTTTATAAGATAGATGTTTCTATAAATATGTAGTAAGCTTTATTCTGTCTCTTTGCCTGTCTTGCTTCTAGCCCATGAAAAATATGTACACGGATGAGGGCTCCCCTCTGTATCCACGGCTGGGCCCGTACTTCACTGATGGCCGACGGCGGGTGGACTACGTGCTGGCGTACCAGATCCAGAAGCCCAACAGCATCCGGCGCCAGTCCTCCAAGTTCAGCGACAACAACTTCATCCGCCGTCTTCGGCGCAGCATGAGCATGAGGAGCAGCCGCGCCCCGCTGCAGCCCAAGGAGGATCCGGAGATCGCCGCCCAGAAGCAACGGACGGACTACCACGAGGATGACAAGCGCTTTAGGCGGGAGGAGTTTGAGGAGAACCTCCTGGAGACGGGGCTGGAGCTGGAAAAGGACGAAGGGGTGAGAGCTGAATGTGACGTGGTATTCTGACAATTGACCTTTTTAGCTACCGTTAACGCGTCTGTCAACCTTTCTATTCCAGCACTACGCCGTTAGCTTGCAGTTAGAACGGTGGCAAATTAATTCCTTGGCATTTGTAGTCCTCTTTAAAACAATGGCTCCTTGCTCAAAGGCTGGCGCTAAAGCTGCAAGTCCCAAGGAAGGTAATTCCTAGTACCACTCGTGAAAATGTAAGATCAGACTATTATTTTGTTCTCACTCAAACCTCTTTGGCTGCTGAGCATCCGTACTTTTTCGTATTTTTAGGCTTTTAGGATGAGGTCCGACTGATTTGTCTGGCGAACGTTAAGCTATCTCAGCTAACGAGTTTAGGTGAAGTTGCAGGTGTTGAAACCAGCCAAATCCAATCAGAAGCAGGATGGGGCCGCTATAGCTAAGCTAACCTCTGATAGCATCCAGGACCGGCTTCCACACGGTACAAAAATACCAACACGGTGTGGGTAGACGACACGCTAATGTTTGCAGCTAGCCCGTAGCATTTTGATTGAGTGTTTAGCTTCCAGCCAATGAAGAGAGACCACCCTGCAAACTCTTTATCACAGCCCGATGCCCGCCGATGTGGCGTAATCATCGACAGACCGCTATGATCCGCTAGGATCTGCTGGTTGTCGCAAAGAGTCAATTATTCCTTAATTTTTGTTCTTTGAAAGTTGTCTTTCGAGGCGTTTATACTGATAGTCAATATTTAAAAAGGAAAAGAATGGTTTGGGTCATGTGACTGATAGTGGAGAACCGGAAGGTGACATGACTAGATCCCTGGGGAACATGTGTGAGGGAAAGATTTGAGGTTCCATTTATTTTAGTCCTGTCTCGATGTCTTTGAGATCAGCTCTATTACGTGTGAATGCCAACCTGCCCATCTCAGCGTAATGGGTTTTCCTGATTATGTTGCTCTACAGAAGAGGCGCTACTACATACTAAAATATGTCCGAACGAATAAATGGCCGTAACCTGTATGGAAGAAGGTAAGAATAGTTCATTTTGTCGTACATATGGGCTCAGCTTGAAGACTCAGTGTGTGACGCTGTGCACAGTCAGTCACAGAAGGTGCGTTACATGACCGTGTGTGTGTGTTTGTGTGTATGTATGTTTTGTAGGACAGCATTATACTATATCATGGGGAAACACATGATAGTAGTAGTGTAGCACAGTGCAGCTCTTTCATTTAATATACTGTATGTATCACATAATTTTCTTATTTTAAAATGTTATATTATATTTAGGATTCATGACATCTTCAGAGCTCCAGTAGCTTTTGTTTATTTATATTTTCCTTACTGTGTTTATTGTGACTGTGATGCACAAGTACGTTAATCTGATTTGTCAATATGTCTGTTAAAAAATGTTATTAGAAAAGCTAGAAATCTTTATTAGAAATCTTCAGTGTATATGGAAAATGGCAATTTTTTTGGCATTAAAGTGGAACTGAATGAGGCAAATTCTATGTTATCCTTTTGCCCTTAAAGCTGACAATGAAAGACACAATTCAGGCTCTCTAATGTATAACCTCATGAATTATATTTGAATAATATAATAAAATAAACTTCAGGTTATTATTATTATTTTTTAAAGCTGATTGATCTAAGTTGAATTTGTTGACACACTTCTCATTTGAATTGACGCAGAGAGCCACAGTGATGCTTGTTTTTCATATCTTATCTCATCTAAACACTGATATTTGATCGGCTTTATGCACTGCACTGTATTTGCTACACGAGTGGACCCGTGAACACAAAAAAGATTTGTTTTCATTACCGGAGAAGCAGAGCTTTTTGTCATTTTAGTTTTCTGTAGAAAAGACAAATGGAGACTCTTCACGCAGTGACTCATCCATTAAAGAATGCAAAGGAAACCCAAAGCTTTTTTCTTCTTATACAGAAAATATTAAAAACCCATGAGAATAGAATTATGTCGTGGAACAAAACCTTAAAATCTCGTAAGCTTGTGTTAAACACAGACCTTATTTCCAACACCAAAAACCCATTGGCTTCCACGCCGAGGGAACCGGATGTGACTCATGACCTAGGTTTTAAGGACTCATTCCTGTAGTACTTTATCATAACGCGGAACAGCTATTGACAAAAAATATATAATTTCAGTCTTCCTGCACAAATTCGACAGATATTGTTAACATTGTGACATAGTTGGGTAGTTAGTTCCACTCATTTTCTGTTTCATTACACCAAAACAAACACAAAATTACAATTACACAGTTTTCATTCAATAGCAGTGCTTATATGCAACTACTACACCAGCTGAACCATTACAATATAGTTGTTATTTAACTCGATTCCTATTTCGTCATTAGGTTTCCACAGTAACACGCTTTAATTTACAGAGGCATCCATTTCAAACAAAGAAACACCGTTCCTTCAAGATAAATTGAGAGCAACAACAGAGCAGATCAATAACAGGAGTAGTCATTAGCCAGCGCAATTATATTTGGCAAGTCCATTTCATGATGTGTTTCACCCTTAAAGAGATAAGTAATTGACATCCACCTATAATTGCAGTTTTTTTCAAATGCACATGCATATAAACCCCATTTGTCATATTCCAATTAACAGTACATTAATCTTGGCTGCATCAACCTTACTTCACAACAGTATTACTTTATCAGCCCATGCTTCCTGTCAGCAGGCATAACAATTAACATGGTCAATCTCTGTGATGTACAGAGCCAGTCAGCTAGTTTGAACTGGTTCTTGTGTATTTCTGTATCCAGACAGGTCAGTGTGCCGAGCTGGAGGGTGCGAAGTGAGTCTGGCAGTGCATGAGTGGTTTTACATAACTGTACAAGCTGCAGAGAGAGAAAGATCCCATATGCGGCAATAAAGATGTGTTTGTACTGAAATGGATGCTGTGGATTTTTGTTATTCCTGACAGGAAACCGAACTCTACCAGACAGTAGACATCAAAATCTAACAGAAGGGCAACTTGCTCTGCGGTACGCAATGTTCTGTTCAAATATGTATTGTTAGATTATACGTTATAAGTCCACAACTTTGTTGCATTTCAGAGCAAGATCCCTGGAATCGGCTTCCTGAAGATCCATGCTCCCTGGGACGTTCTGTGTCGAGAGGCTGAGTTCATGAAGCTCAAGATGCCGACAAAGAAGGTACTACCCCCGTCGGTTAATGCTCCATTCATCACATGCCTATTTAACGTAGCTTTTCCTTTCCCTGTGGCTAACTGAATTGGCTCTTAGAGCTGCATTGCTGAGTTTCATCTGTCATCTGCATCCGGTTAGCATTATAACACCACAATGGGGCCAAGTAGTGGTAACGGCTCATAAGCCTTGGCATGAGATTTAAAAAAGGAATCCAATAACCATTCAACACCTCACTGCAGTCTATCTGATCAGAGGTATTGGATATCAGCAGAAAAAATCAGCTGATCCAGTCAATTAATACCAACCACACTGTTTGATTCCTACCCTAAGGTCTCTGGGCATCTCTGGAGACAAATAACAACACAACTAGAAATTATAATACAAACAAAGGATTTAGACCATGCCATCCTTTTTAGGACTATAGGTGAACAACACATTAAATGGTTTAAAGGCTATCTTTCAAGTAGATTTGAAGCAGTTCAATTTAGTTTATTTTGTATAGCCCAAAGCACAGATTACAAATTTGCCTCAGAGGGCTTTACAATCCGTACACATACGACATCCCTGTCCCAGGACCTCACATCGGATTAGGAAAAAGTCCCCAAAAAACAGAAAAAAACCTTTAATGGGGAAAAAGGGAAGAAACCTTCAGGAGAGCAACAGAGGAGGATCCACGATCCAGACCTCCACAATCCATGTAAACAGAAGGAGCCAGGACCAGATTCAGACACAGCCAGGTCCAACAGACCCTGTGAGGCGAGAAAGCACAAAGACTCCGGGGAGGAAGCAGTAATGTGCAATGAAGAGACGTAAATTTGTCCATGAGGAGAGTGAGAAGAGGAGAGAGGAGCTCAGTGTATCCTAAAATGTCGCCCAGCAGCCTATTAGCCTATAGCATCATATCTAGGGGCTGTACCAGGGCAAACCTGAGCCAGCCCTAACTATAAGCACTATTAAAGAGGAAAGTCTTAAGTCTACTCTTAAATGAGGTGACTGTGTCTGCCTCCCGGACTGAATGTGGAAACTGGTTTCATAAAAGAGGAGCTTGATAACTGAAGGCTCTGGCTCCCATCCTACTTTTTAGGACTCTAGGAACCACGAGTAGCCCTGCATTTAGTGAGCGTAGCTCTCTAGTGGGGCAATATGGTACTACAAGCTCTTTAAGATATGATGGTGCATCACCAATTAAGGCTTTGTAGGTGAGGAGAAGAATTTTAAATGTGATTCTTGATTTTACAGGGAGCCAGTGCATAGCAGCTAATACAGGAGTAATGTGATCACTTTTTGTGAGTACACGAGCTGCAGCATTCTGGATCAACTGGAGGGACTTAAGAGACTTATTAGAGCACCCTGATAATAAGGAGTTGCAATAATCTAGTCTAGAAGTAACAAACGCGTGAACCAGTTTTTCTGCATCTTTTTGAGACGAGGTGTGCCTGATTTTTTAAATGTTACGTAGATGCAAAAATGCAGTTCTTGAGATAATGCTTCACGTGGGAGTTAAAGTCCCGATCAAAGATTACGCAGATATTCTTTACAGTGGTGTTGGATGCCAGGGCAATGCCATCTACAGAAACCACATCACCAGATGAGTAAAATAACTTTTGTCTGAGTTTAACATCAGGAAGTTGCAGGTCATCCATGTTTTCATGTCTTTAAGACATGCTTGTTCTAGTGGTTTCAAGTTAAGTACTCCTTATGTTAGTGGAGGTGTCTCGCAATGCTCGAGTTTTTGCCCTCTTCTGTTCACTATTTACTGTATCTAAGCAATATCTTGTCTCTCTCTATCTTGCCACTGCAAACCTACAGTCTGCTTTTGGTGCATTTCAAATCAGTCCAATAAAACACAAGCTTGTTTTAAATGCTTACAAATCCGACTAGAACACATAAGATAAGCCTGCTTTTTGCCCACATCCAAGCACTTCAGGGCTCTCTCAAAGTGAGTAAGCAGAACCTTATAGACACTAGAAAAACTCAAGAATTGCCTCTGCTTTCTGATCACATACAAAAACAGTAGTTGTAATATCAGATCACAGAACATTTTAACTCTTGAAAAAGAAATATGGATGTCAATGAGACCAACTGTATAAATATAGGATGCAATCCCCCAATTCCCAGGTGAACAACCTGTCTCCTGCCTCCTTTTGCAGGTTTACGAGGTGAAACAAGGCAGCAATCTGGTGGAGAAGATCCGACTGTTCATTCACAAAGTCACAACTCCTCTCCACCCAAAAGTGGATGCCAACCGGCCACAAAGCGTCAAATCCCTCTCTCACCCCTTCTCCAGGGAGAAGCAGCATCTGTGAGTAGAAGCTCGCCTCTGCTTTCAGTCGTGAAGACAGAGAATCAAACTGACTGTAATATTTCTCAGACATGTAGCTTGTTACACCTTTTGCTTTTTGTTCTGGGGAGATTATCATAAAGATAGACTCGAACTAGAAATGAGGATGCGAAAGGTAAATAAAAAATACTTTGATGATTTCTGATATCAGTCCAGCAGAGGCTCAGGACATCTATTTACAGATTTGTACATTTGTATTTTAGTCCACAGTTAACTGAGGTAAACGGTGCTCATTCATTTATGCAGCTTGTGTTAGCATTGCTATGCTAGTGATAATTTGGTGAGTTTAATGATATGGATGACTCACAGTGCTACTTAAATCAATACTCTTATTTTAACAATGGGACAAATGACAATGAGAGCTTGATTTATTGATGAACCCACAGAGAATTATCCCTCAACTCTGGGATCTCCGCTAGATATGCCACGGAAATAATTGTGTATGTTATCCACATAAAAATAAGTGTGTTTCAGCCATCCAAACTCCCATCATACCCTAAACCTACACAGACTTTCTAGCTTTTCATAAAATCCGTTTCTCAAACCTTCTAATAATGATAAATTAGTTGAAAAGCTCGGTGTGACTCATACAGACATTACAGGGTGCGTCGGTAGCAGATGCAGAGGGGCACTGATCAAGCGTTGTGTTGTGACGAGCTGGGAAAATATCCGCATTTGAAATATCCTCAGAAGCAAATTATTTTGCACAGTGTAATCAGAATTTAAGGGAAGAGGCGGAAATCATTTCAGTGGTACCATGTCGCAAGTGACTGCTATTCTACATGTTCAAGTAAGACAAAATCCCCCCAAAACTACCATAAAGTCCGATATTTCAAGATTGGTAAGATATCGAGATCCGTTGGATTGAAGTTATTTCTGTGTGATTGTAAGACTCTTCTGCCAATAAATAATCTAAAAGAAGAAAATCCCAAACTGCAGCATTTTGTAATGTGATAAAAGTGTATTTCCATTTCTTCATGTTGTTTCCCCTCTGAGCTAAAGCAAAGCAGCTTCCCCCATTCGGACAGAGGTGTAAATTTAACCAAACAAATAAAAATTAAAAATCTTCCCAACAACATGTCAGGAAACCATAAAGAAGCGTGGCGCTCCCTTGCTTCCTGAGCCTTCTCTCCCCTGAGGAAATAAACACATCCAGCCGAATCACAAGTCATTTCCCACTGTGTTGGAGGGGGAAAAAAACTAAATAAATTAGACTCAGTAACTGGATTAATTTAGGACAGAAATCATGACTTCACTGATGTTTCCTGTTTAGTCCCATGGAGAAAAAGCCCTTCCAAAGGCGGTGATCAGAGAAGAAGAATGTCTTTGCATCCACGTCAGCCTGCTGGGACGTATGGAGGAGAGAGTGGGCAGCGGGCAGCTATATTTACATCTCTGACTAACAGCTAGCGGGAGATCTCCCTCCACATCTTCTCCATCACTTCGTCTTCATCCGTTCTTGAAACACGGCAGGCCTGTTCCCTGAGATTAAGCCGAGTTACAGATGACAGTGTGAGGTGGCTTTTAAACCATGTGAACTTAATCTGCCCCTTTTCCACATGCTGCTTGTACATTTAGGCTAGTCTTGAATTGGAGGCAGCGGGGACACAAGTGCCAACAAGCACCACCAGTTACACAAGTACTAACTGACTGACAGCAGCGGCCCACTCAGTACTGTGATGAGATGCTTTTCAGTGCACACACACTCCCAAGTGCTCTTCTTCTAAGAGTTACGTCCATGTGCACTGAGTGACTGGTGGGTTTAGCTCATGCACACGAGTGAAGGAATGGTGGAGGACTAGAACAGCTAGGAAGCTAAGCTAGACGCTAAATTAGCATAACTAGCGTGACCTGTAAGGTAGCAACAACAGGTTAACGCGAACATTGTAATGACTGTACAAATGGGAAATATTCTGTATTTCTTTCACAGATCGTTTCTCCCATAAAACAGTGAAATATCTGAGGTTTACCTTGACCATCATTTAGGATTGCATTAATGTGATGTTTTTATTCATTTAAATAGCACGTTATGTAATGGTGCAGATTTTAAGTGGAATTTGTGTGTGAGATAATATTATTTATATTTAAATAAAATAATTATATAAAATATATATTTCCCTCGATGGACTGGCGGCCTGTCCAGGGTGTCCCCTGCCTTCGCCCTATGTCAGCTGGGATAGGCTCCAGCGCCCCCGCGACCCTAATGAGGATAAGCGGTATTGAAAATGGATGGACGATAATGAAAAAAGAACGCATGTAAAATTTCAGAAATCAGTAGTCATTCAAAGTATTGCAGGTCTTTAAGCACATTTTATAATCTATGAAAATTAAATTATGAATATATAAAATTATATATTATTATACATTATATATTATATTACGTATTAATAGAATAATTTGACATTTCTTTCTGTAAAGTAGCGTGAGATCATGTTGTCTTCAACATCACTGCTAGCAGAACAAGTCTGCTGCTAAAACTACCCTTGTGACATTACGGCTCTTTAATATAAAATGTATTTATAAAAACTCAATTTCTTTTTCCATCTGCTTCATGAACACGGTGTAGGCTTAGCACAGGGAGACATTAAAACAGTCTTGAGGAGGAGAGAGCGTCGATAGAGGTCATCGATCTCACAGGGGATGTGTGTCACAGGGACACGAGAAGCACATATCAGGAACCATCAATTGGAGCCTGACTTAGGAAGGTAATTCTGGAAACTAAGTCCAATTGATTGAGGTTGAGGAAGAGTCTTTGTCAACTTCAAACAAACTCAAACAAACATCGCTCCACATACAGTATATCCCGAATTGCAGGAGACAGAGTTGACTAGTTAAGGATTTACCTTCTTGCGTGTCATCCTTTCATTTGGTCTTTTGGATGTGAAATTGCCGCCTGCAGCCTGCACTTAAACACAATGATGTAGCCTTCATTTCCTTGTACTTGTGCATCAACACACATCACGTGACTTCATCGTTATTGTACATTTGGTACTATTTGTGGAGGTCTTTTTAAGTCTTTAATTTCTGTGTGAGGTGGACAGCAAAAACAACGTCAGCATTATATTAATAATATTAGTCTGCACTATAGTATGAATGTTTTTCATCTCAGCTCTTCTCACTTTATATTATTTATATATACTTTTATATTTTATATACTTTATATTACCAAAAGCACGTTTCACAAATATGCTGCCAACAGTTTGCACCCTATCTGCAACTAAAACTATACCTGTTATGTTCTTTGTCTCCAGTTTCGATCTTTCTGACAGGGACACGTTCTTCGACAGCAAGACCAGGAACTCAATAGTAAGTATTAGTTGTAGCAGATGACACGTTCTCACTCCCTACTTGTCAAATGTGGCAGTCAAACTCATTTTCACCGTGGGCCACATCAGCGTCATGGCTGCCCTCAAAGGGCCGGTTGGAACTGTAACACTGTATAAATGTAACTACTCCCGAGCATATTGTTAAATAACTGTCTTTGCATTTAATTATTGTTTACTCGAGTGTAAAAATATTGTACATTCATTTATATAAATGTAAAAATATATATGCAAATTTCTCTAATATTATAAAATAAATAAATCCATTTAACGTTATTACATAAACTTTGTTCAAAGCTTTTTTGTCACAGTTGAGAAGGACATAACTCTGGTCCAACAAATAGTTAGCTGCTAAGAAAATGTGTGACAGATGTGGTCTGGGGCAGTGGTTCTCCACTGGTCTGGGACAGCGGTTCTCAACTGGTCTGGGGCAGCGGTTCTCAACTGGTCTAGGGCAGCGGTTCTCCACTGGTCTGGGGCAGTGAATCTCCACTGGTCTGGCTGTGGGACCCACCATCACCCCTGAATGACAAGCTGAGACCCAAATCAAGGAACATTTTCAACTTCTCAAATTGATTTAATGAAAAGATGATGCAGTTTGAACCTGAGATAGTAAAGAATATCACAGTATGCACAAAAAAACTAGTTAGGAATATTCCCTTTACAGTCAATTTTAAACCCCAAAGTGCATCTTAAGGACACAAGGTAATACAACCTAAATAAGTATTCAGTAACTTCTGACTTTAACAAAAATACTCAACAGTGCTTTCATGCACAAACATGAAATAAAAAAGTCTAGTGAGAAGTAGTTTAAAAAAGCCTCTAAAGATGTAACTTATGGCTCGCTCACTGAATATTTGACAACCAACGCTGCACTATGGAAACAAGTCAGTGTCTTGAGGAGCAGCTGTTATCCACAAACTCTAAATTAATTAAATAACAAGTGTAATTACAAAACATTCAAGTATACAACATTAACTTTTCTTCTGATTACCTTTATTATTAGGTAAATATTGAAAAACATGAAGCAGCACTCACTTCAACCTTAGTGTAACACTGACATAGACCTGATGGAGGAATTCATAACGGGAGAACTGGGAATGTTTTTTAATACAAAGTCAATATTAGGCTTGTTCGTTAGAGCTGCGTCTTGCCTGGAATCCAGACGAGAGCAGGCGGCCGCTGCTGGGGGCGTTGCCAAAAAACTGCGATCAGGTCGGACAGTTTTTAGCTTCCTTCAAAGAACACACAGGAAGTCACTGTTCAAGAAGTCACAAAACAGTTGTTGTTGGAACTAGTTTAGTACTAGTTTACTAGTACTAGACCACATTTTGATATCTTTTTATTTATTTAACTATGTTATTTTTGGAATTGAGGACAAAAGATTGGCCATATTGTAGTTGTTGGATGTCATATTTATTTACACATTTATATAAATACATCTATGTGAAGATAGTTGTCATTTCTCTATAAATTATTTATTTACAGATGCTAAATAAATAACCATATACATTATTATTATTATTATTATTATTATTAACACCCACATCTTTGCACTACATGAGACAAATAGTATTACAACTACACAAAAAAGGATTTTCTCCAACACATGGTGTTTGCTGTCAAATCTAAGAGCCAATCAGCTCTCTGATGTGGCGACAGCCAGGCGTTTCCCATCATGCACTGGGCCACGCAGTCGATGGAGAGCTCCTGCGACGGCTGCCTCACTCTCGTGAGAGTATCGTTGACCACGTGTGCATGACGTCAAAGCAAGTCGGGAGCAAGTCGAACACAAATCTAACCGACCGCTGGCGATCGATTCTGCGCAGAACTGGCTCATCTCGAACGAGCCTAATGCACAGACGCACATGTGATTAACACGTCATTTCCGCCGGGCGCATGAATGCCACGAGAAAAATGCGCCTCATTCGCGCAAGCTGAATTTTTTAACTTGTGTGAAAAAAGTGTGAGGCTGTGTCGTTAAAGCCAATCAGCGTTGAGATGCTCCGCCTGACATCACTGACGTCTTGCTGTTGTTGAATCAGAAACTATGGAGGACAAGTTGATCGTCTGGAAGTGGCCGTCATCCAGACGCAGTTCCTGCAGAAGCTGTGTACGGCTACGGATAATATAATATATATATATTAATATTATAAACCCAGACGCAAGAGTTTGATGGTCCGGCTTTTGTGGTCACGACTGTTTGCTGTGCTGGCTCCTCATTGGTGGAACGAGCTCCCCATTGACATCAGGACAGCAGAAAGTCTCTACATCTTCCGTCGCAAACTAAAAACACATCTTTTTCGACTATACCTTGAATAGGGAAGGTAGAGCCATAGTAGCACTTTAGTAGCACTTAAATGGCTCTTACTGATAGCACTTTGTAGTTTAACACTTTAGTAGCACTTAAATGGCTCTTACTGATAGCACTTTGTAGTTTAACGTTATTGAAGAAATTGTACTTGCTTGATTCTTGTTGTTTTGAGTTTGGACTCATGGTTTAATGCACTTATTGTAAGTCGCTTTGGATAAAAGCGTCAGCTAAATGACATGTAATGTAATGTAATGTGGGACTTGCACAACATGTACAAATAGTGGTTATTTCTTCCATGGTGGACGGTGGTAATGAACTGTTTTCATGGCGATAAGCCACGCCCCCTCTCCGGCGCTTCTAGCTCGAATGAAAGGAATGATCACAAATAGTCCGGCGAGTAAACTCACGCAAGTAAAGCAACGCGAGAGTTTGCTTCTCTTTTGGAGTGAACACAGCATGAAGGAGAGTGAACAGACGGCACTCCGTTGCAGAAAAAATTACCTTCAAAATAAAAGCACAGGATTTTTTTTCTTAAATTTTTGTTTGTCTTACAAGCCATCGGGGGCCACATAAAATGACGTGGCGGGCCGGATGCGGCCCGCGGGCCTAGTGTTTGACACCTGTGCTCCATGTCTTCAATTTCCGCTCTTTCCATGCGTACACTCACTTTTCAAAATAAACTTCAGTGTTTACAGGAAACAGCTTGGTTAAGTTTAGGCAACACAACTACCGGGTTAGGTTTAGGCAACAAAACTACTTGGTTAAGTTTAGGCAAAACAACAACCTGGTTAGGTTTAAGTAACACAGCTACCTGGTTAGGTTTATGTAACAAAACTACCAGGTTAGGTTTAAGTAACACATCTACCGGGTTAGGTTTAAGTAACACATCTACTTGGCTAGATTTAGGAAACAAAACTACCAAGTTAAGTTTAAGTAAAAAAAACTACTTGGTTAAGTTTAGGCAACACAACTACTTGGTTCGGATTCGGAAAAGATCGTGGTTGGGGTTAAAATAAGTATGTGTGTTGCGTAGTTAAGTAGACAAGGTATGCTAAGTACTTTACATAACATGTTACATACAGAACATATGCTGTTAGGTCACGCTACTTAACTGCACTCTCATACGTAATGTTGACTTGATTTCACACAGAACAGGTATCTACTGGGTGAAAGTCATGTGACTGTCCCTCCTTTACAGCCACCATTACTTTAGCAGAGTAGAGTGCCAAAGACCAAGCTGCCGTGTTTGATGACTTAGGAGTGAGAACGGCTGGTTTGGAAGGTGGCTCCTTTACAAACGGTGTTTAATTCAGCGCAGTGACAGCATGTGTCTGACATGTTGCATTCACGGTTGTAAATTCCCCTCCTTTAATATAGACAAATGTGCTTTTCTATTTATACCCTGTCATCCCCGATACGCACTCCCCTCCAATAAGACCACTTGCTTCTGAGGGACTCGGAATTAATTCTGTGAATCTCTGTCGTACATGTGCTGCTGTGTTGGAATATGCACATACACCTACATAGCACCTCCAAGAGCTTGACTAATGACTGAGTAATGTGATTGGCTTCTCATTACTGGATGGTGCTCCTCAATCAGTGCAGGCGGTGGCTCCCAGCTGAGCCTCAGTCCCCATCAATAAAACTCTCAGCCTCTCTGAGGACGAACAGAACAGAACTCTGTGGTTTGCCTGCTGTGTTCTCCCTCTTAACAACTTTGCCTGTGCTGTTAAACAAGTAAAACATCCATTCCAATGATTTTAATATTGATCGCTTTGTTGTATTGTCAGGTCTACGAGGTACTGAAGAGGACTAGATGCACCAGAGCCAAATACTCCATGGGTAAGACCTCTGCCTGTAACTCTTAATACAAGAGATAAATCAATATGCAATTAATGTAGGTGCTGTGCTCAATGGAGTAGAGTATGATTACCACCTCAGGAGGTAAAATTACTCTTCTTTGACCACGTCTACAAAACTCTTGGATTCGCTTTCAATGGATGGAATCTTGATTTTACCGATAGTTTGTGCCGGAGGAGAGAACTACGCTGCTATTAGTGTGTATTAACAGTTGTTTCAAAGTGTTACACCCAAACATTCAGTTTGCCTTGGCAACCAGACATGTCTAATAAGATGTATCAGGACATTGATTTTTTTTTTTTACCCAGCTGGAGATGGATGTTTTGCTTATTTGATGAATGCTGCTATACTGCCCACATAAACGCATTTAGAACATTAAGCAACACATGCTGCTGGTGCTCCAGATGAGAAAATAAAAACAACCAAAGTGGAAGAAGTGTTTTGAGGCAGATCTTCTAACATTTCTGACCAATGAGACACACAAACCAAGGGGCAAATGCAACTATTGTATCATTATCACTACCAATAGGAACGATGGCCAGAGCTACACAATTTAAAAACTAAGCCGAAATGACGCTAACGGTTTGCTTCCTGCTTTTCTGTAACTATAACAAACTATTA
The DNA here is from genome assembly GCF_009769545.1 of Cyclopterus lumpus. Taxonomy (NCBI): domain Eukaryota; kingdom Metazoa; phylum Chordata; class Actinopteri; order Perciformes; family Cyclopteridae; genus Cyclopterus; species Cyclopterus lumpus. The sequence goes on along the minus strand of NC_046968.1, from coordinate 3,672,628 downwards.
CAACTACATGATGGAGCATCATCCATCTGCATGTAATTCTTCACCAAGAAGCCTTTCGCTTGAGCTCCGAAGAGGAAACGTAACGTAATTACCGGCTGAGACTCTTCGAGCTCTTCAGTTTCAGTTCTACACTGCTGCTGCGTCTCTTCCTGGATTATAAACCTATTAAATGTGCCTTCTCACAGGGATCACCAGTCTGCTCGCCAACGGCGTCTATACGTCTGCTTATCCTCTGCACGATGTGAGTATCACATTCAGTTGATGAATTGCTGCTTATGTACCGAGAGAACGATTACAATTGAAGCAAGTTTTTAAATGTGAAAATCACCCAATCTTCACCTGCTTAGCAACTCGTATTTTAATGTTAAGTTAAAGTCATTATTCATGATATGCTTGATGAACAAAGTGTATTTGTCGTTACAGGGAGACATCGAGGGAGTGAACGCAGAACCCAACGACAGGAAGGTAAGTTGATCAATTCTATCAGTCAATAAATTGAGTCAGATGTCAATGAACAGATAATCATCAGCCCAAAGAAAACACAGGCGGACAAAACACTCTGACACTAGACTACAGTGCCTTTATGTTCAATAAACCAGCCCAAATTCACTTCGATGTTTCATCCTGTCCAGGGGTTTGGATAGCAGACTTTGTCAGGTTTCTCAAATGAGGTCAGGGAGAATTATTACAACAATGACATAAACCAGAGCATTTCATTTTTACCAGATATGAGCAACAATCAGGGCATGATTTGAATTTTGAAATTCCATTTGTCCACCAATTTGGTCCATTTCACACTGTTAAAAGACATGCTCATCAGTCTCGTCCAGGTGCTGTCTCAAAACTAACATGAATCCTTCTATTCCACTATCATCACTGGTTGTGTCATGCTTTATGGTACACTGGAAATTGTTTGTCATCCCTTTATATTTTTATTTTGGCATCTTTGAAGTTCACAATATTACATTTAATTTAGCATTCCGTTGTTACTTATTACTACAATATTGCAGATTTAAGAAGCATTCATGCACATTGTTGTTTATAACTTATTTGATAGTTTTAAAATATGAATTTGTCAATTAGCCATTGCTCTCCTATTTAAAGTTATCTTATTACTTTTGAATACATGCATATAGATCTACTTTTTAAAAGGAGTAGTGAAGGCACATTGCACTCCTGCAGATGTTTGTATGGGAAGCTTATTAATTTTTCAGGCTGGGTCTTGATGGGTTATAAATTGCCACCTCCATTGTAGACATTGGTACAATTGGACTCCAGTAAAAACGCCGTACATTGGGGCAAACAGTTGACTAAGCAAACAGCTATCTTTAATATCTCCATGCAGCTAGCTTCAACAGCTAAACACAGGGGGCGAATGTCGGTTATATCAAATTAATAAAGTTCCCAAATTGTGAAACCATCAATTTTCCTCATAGAGATGAATATTTCCAGTTAGTTGTAATGAGTTGTAGACTTCTTGTCCTCTCCTCCAACCTGAATGCAACACAGCGGTACAATATTAATAAGCAAACAAGAAATATGCCATTTGATTAGTTATGCCATAAGGGAGCATTTTAATTTTTGTTTAAATGAATATTATTTGCGTGACAGACTATCGCGCTAACACGCATCTCTGAGCTTTTACCTCCTACTGTACAAGAATAAAATTAACCAGGCGACTGTAAAGAAAACAAGAGCTCACATCGAGTCTGAAGTCATCTCCTCCCCTGCTACTGCACTCCATAATTATACTGTGGGCTGTGTGTCACTAAGGCAACAGCCTAATAATTCTCCCTCTGTTGTTCTCAAGCATCAGGAAAAGCTTTGGCTCGGTGCTTTCAAGTGCCTCCACAGCAACATATATATATGTATATATATATATATATATATATATATATATATATATATATATATATATATATATAAATATATATATACTGTATATACACACACACACACAACATATACATATCACAATCCCACGTAGACACGATTAAGGAATAGATTTTCCTCAGCAGTCGGAATGAGAATGTTGTCTTCCAGGCCTGCCTCCTGTGATTAAAATCCTTGTTGCCTCGCTGCTTTGCCTGTGAATGGAGTGTGATCTTGTGTGTAAAAATAAATAAATAAATAAACATTTCACGGTGATTAATGTACTCTTTGCCAACGAGCAGTATAATACCAGAGTACATATGCAGTCAGCTGTTTGATGAACATTGTAAAGAGACTGGATCATACAGCAGGCATTTGTATATAAACACACACACACACACACACGCACACGCACACGCACACACACACACACACACACACACACACACATGTATCGGTGTTGTTTTGGTTCGCCCACGTTCGCAGTCTTACATTTTCCGTATAACATCATAATCATACATGACTACAATTAACACCGCAATGAATGATGTCCGATTTGGATGAACACCTCAAACTAAACTGCACCGAAACAGTGAATGGGGGAAATGCAGCTGAAGAATGGGCTGCAGGTGGGACGAGATGAGATCAGTACTAAATGTCACCCGCCCATGCTACAGGGCGAAATGTGCACCTAATAAAATACGAAGCATTAATTCACAGAGAACATCTGTCTTTTTGGAGTTTTATTGCATTAAATAAGGTTGATGTTTGCAAGAGAGATACTGAATGAAGAATGAATGACAAGGAATCCCCACAGAACACAGCACCACAGTTGAATTTCAGCCTGCATGCACCTTTTATTTTTTTGTTTTTCGCCCATCATTGTTGACAACTGGCTAGTGGACCGCCGAGGACCGCGCACACAGAGTGTCAGCTCAGACTTTCAGGGCCCCTGTCAGTTACTTCTCTTTTTAATTACTACTGCACTACTTTCTATTGGTGTTAAAAATCTGTTAATTACTCGTATACTTCTTGCACTTTTTTTTTGCAGCTCGAACGCTAACGTGAAACATGAGCTGAACGTTTCTGTGGGAGTACAGATGATTAACACTGGAGCTGAAACAATTAGTCAACTGACCAGCTCATTGATCTCAACTCAAAATATTCAGCAACAATTCTTATCATCGACTAATTGTTTTGATAATTCTTCAAAAAGACAAGTAGCAGAATCTCAGTGGTTCCAACCTCTCTGTAATTTTAATATTTTGTTACACAGCTTGAAACCATAACCATCAGCTCTGGGAAAATTTTCTAGACAAATAATCAGTTTATTAAGAAAATAATCACTAAGTTGATTGTTAATGAAAATAATGATCCATCCATTATCACCCGCTTATCCGGGGTCGGGTCGCGGTGGCAGCAGGTTCAGCAGGCCGACCCAGGCTTCCCTCTCACCCGCAACACTTTCCAGCTCATTCTGGGGGATCCCGAGGCGTTCCAAGGCCAGCCGGGAGATATAATCCCTTCAGCGTGTCCTCGGTCTTCCCCGGGGCCTCCTACCAGTTGGACGTGCCCGGAAAACCTCTAATGGGAGGCGTCCTGACTAGATGCCTGAACCACCTCAGCTGACTCCTTTGGACACGAAGGAGCAGCGACTCGACTCCGAGCTCCCCCCTGATGTCCGAGCTCCTTACCCTATCTCTAAGGCTGAGCCCGGCCACCCTACGGAGGAAGCTCATTTCGGCCGCTTGTATCCGAGATCTCGTTCTTTCGGTCGATCCGCCTGTCGATCTCCCGCTCCACCTTACCCTCACTCGTGAACAAGACCCCGAGATACTTGAACTCCTTCGCTTGGGGTAGGCAGTTTGCCCCCACCTGGAGGGAGCAATCCGCCGGTTTGTCTGTCAGAGAGCATACGTCGTACACAATCCATCAAACTAACATGTTAACATGGATTATAATACGGGTAGATGAAATCAAGCATTCTGATTGGTTGTGCGTGAGTCACGGGGTGTACTTTATTCAGCCATAATGTCCTGTACGCCTGTTTACATTTATCTGAGCGTTCCATATCAGTGCGCACTCAAAATAACAGGTAGATTTTGCGCGGCCGTTAGTTTCATTTCAAGCTTGACAGTTACCAAACATGTTTCAAGTGAACTTTGATATTTTGATGACTGGTTAGCCGAAGAGGAACTTCAGGTGGACGTCATGCTAACATAGATAAGAAAGAAAGTGAGACCTATGAAATGTTGCGCAATGAAAAAAAGCTCCCTTCAAAGCTACTGGCACCAAATCTAAATGAAAGACAGCGTTGGAGTGATAATAATAATAATAATAATAATAATAATAATAATAATAATAATAATAATAATAATAATTAAGGCACTTCACCACTGAGTCACCGGCAAAGAAAGCAAGAGTGGTCGGAAGCGATATCATCAGAGACGAAGGGACATGAGAAACGTTTTCCACGGATGCACAAGTAATGGAGATATCCAAATCAACATGAACAATGTGTAGTAGCAAGTGTATTGTCATTTTTGTTATTTTAATGGAAACCTTTATAAAATGAGCAATGTGAATGAATGAGATGGTGCGGGATCTAGCTAGGCTAACAAACGTGATGCTCACAATGCTGTTTGTCTGTTGCATAGCAGCCCCACACACAGGGACTATTTTCTCTAGGCTACTTAAATGCGATACACAATGTTTGGTGGCTACAACTATTTTGTGCTGAAAGGTAGCTTACTATTTACTTACTATTTATAATGTCGCTGGCAACATATTATAAAAGCAATAAGGTTCTCGAGGCAGGACTGTATCGTAAATAATGTCCTGTTCAAGCGTTTGCCGGCCCTCCGCTATGCGTCGGGCCTAACAACACCCTTGAACCGGACATTATTGTACGATACAGTCCTGCCTCTCGAACCTTATTGCTTAAGTAAAGTTCTCTATCTGATGGAACAGCTGCTTTTGTGCAGACAATGGCCTGTCTCTGATTGCTTGTAATTACTGACTTGCGCTTCTCTTCACAGCTGCTGTACGAGCAGTGGGCCAGCTACAGCGTCTTCTACAAGTACCAGCCCATTGGACTCATCAGGTCAGAACCGTAGCCCCACTCTGGTCATTCCCATCAGGGGAATCGCAGTCGCATTTGCGGTTGTCATACGATGTATGTACATTCGCCGTGTTACGGATCATTGTCGTAACACTGTTACGTTTCACTGAAGAAATCCTCACAGTACAGATGTTAAAGAAGCTCTAACTTTAGTATTATTATGACTTTAAGGGTCATCATTTGAAGTCAGTGATGTTGTAAATGTTGTAAACACCATTGACATCTCTCTCTTCAGGAAGTACTTTGGGGAGAAGGTTGGACTATATTTTGCATGGTTAGGAGTCTACACACAGATGCTGATCCCCGCAGCCATCGTTGGAGTCATCGTATTCCTCTATGGATGTGCCACTGTCGATGATAACATACCGAGGTACACAACACACACAACCATTTTCTCTAAAATCATCTGTTCCGCCTCTTCCCACTGAAACTCCGTTTCATTTTTGCCTGACATCTTTGCAGCTGCATCATTATTTGTTAGCTTTCTAGCCAGCAAGTTAAACAAGGTAAATGGTTAAGGACAATAACTGACCTGCAAATCTGGACCACTTCCCCTGAGCTGTGCCAGCATGAAAATAGAAGCTTTTCATGTGATCAGCAGACATAATTCAGTGGAAGTTCATATTGATTTTTCTAAATATTACCTGCTGCCAAAATACGCTATGAATTTGAAGCAGCAGTGTTTCCATAGACTGTATTTAAGAATTTTGCAGTGAGTTTAATGTGAAACAAGTGTGGTCTTTTTTACTGTTAATTAATTCATGATGCTTCTTAAAACCAGTTGATTCATATGGAAAGCAGGATAACTTTGCTAAAACACTGTGGCAGTCTTTCAACAGCAGAAACAAACGGCATGTCTAGATGCAGATCTCTTGCAGCCTGAAGGTAAACACCAGCTTAGACCACACCCTGACTCCAACCCATTCAACTCTAAAGCTTTAGGTTTATTGTGACACCAGCTCATTACAGACTTAACGTGTACAGAGAATTAGTGTTTGGCAATAAGATGATATTATTCATCTGCAATAATATCTTCATTATGACCCATAACCCTGGAGTGGGACTTACTCAATACACCTAACACAATATATAATACACAGAGTTGACTACACATTAAACATGGCTGCACATTAAACACTGCAGATGACTGCTTTCATGCCACTTGGCTAGGTTATCATAAACCATAAGCCCTTCCCCTGCTCAAAAAAAGAATTAAAATACCAACATTGTGTGAGTCTGTTATTTCTTACATGAATAAATCAGGCTCTAGCTGGACAGTTTTTTAAAGTTGCTCAGTGAGGATATTCACAATTATTCTTATAATGTAAATTCGCCACCATCAACTCGTGTGTTTTTTATCCCGATTTGCCACACGATCAGACCCATCTCTAGTCACAGCATCTAAGTCTCACCTTCTGACCTCTCCTTCAGTTGAACCGCCACTGAAATATGAACAACCCATACTAGTCACATAAAATATATATATATTACTGTGCTGGAAAGACAGAAATAACCTCTCAACATCTCATCTTTTCAACAGAAAGATAAATAGCATTGAAAACCACCAAATAGATCCATTTCACAGAGGTCGGGCCCTATTCGTCAATATCACTCAGATACAAAATATACATAAAAGGCGGTTGGGGCCTTTCTGTATGGAGTCTCCATGTTCGCTCAATACCAGCTTGGGATTCCTCCCCCACTCAAAGACATGCAGGCAAGGGAAATGGCCCGTAGGTGTGAATGCCTGTTTGTCTCTATGTCTCCACCTTGTCTGTGATTGACTGGCGACCCGTCCTGGGGGGGGGTCGCCCGATGTCAGCTGTTGAAAAATAGAATACAGTGCAACGCTCGCTCAAAAACATCTTCACAAAATCCAGATTCTCTGCCCTGTGGTGTTGATGTCCGCAGCTTTCACACGTAAACAACTTCACACTCAACGCCGCGCTCCTCAGCAATACACCTGCCATGACACCCAACTCACAGCTACTCACTGTCTGAAACACGGCTGCAATGCACTGCAATGTTGAGGAAATAACACCAGAGGTTACCGTTCTAGTAGGCAAGATAGACAACCCGTTTCTGAAAACTGAAAGGGATATATGGATTTATTATGCTGACAAATATTGAATTAACTCTCTGATATTTCTTTGTATCACAATAAAATGTTGTATAAATTAGGCTATAAATGATATGTGAACAAAAGAAAACGTCAGAACATGGATACAAATTGAATTGGAAAGTTTGGTGAGTGTAAGAGCTACTATATAAATAGTGTAAAACAAATATCTAATTGAAATCCCCATGAAACAGTTGATTTATTTCCAATTAAAAACTTTTTTTGTATTACTCATTGTTTAAATATATGGGGCATTATTTAAAAATTTAAAGTGTTGCACGTCCAATTTGAATCAAACGTTTCACGACAACCCAGACAGACAGAGATCCCTTCCTAATGGATAGGCGTCTGTGTACATACAGCATGGTAGCCGTTGGGTGGCTCGGTGTGCCACGACAAAAATTCCTTTGGCAACCACAGCTTTAGACAGACAACCTGAAGCATTTTAACATGTAACATGTTTCTTATGTTTAATTTTTTTGCCATGTAACTTTCCGATCCCTCTCCATCATCATGGATTTTTCTTTCCCTGTCCTCCGCCCCTTTCAATAATTTCTCTGCTAGTATGGAGATCTGTGATCCCAGGAACAATATCACCATGTGTCCGCTGTGCGACCACGCCTGCAGCTACTGGAAGCTGGTGACGGCGTGTGGGACGGCGCGAGCCAGCCACCTGTTTGACAACCCGGCCACCGTCTTCTTCTCCATCTTCATGGCCCTCTGGGGTGAGATAAAAAAAAAAAAACAGAAGAAAAAAAGGCCAGCATTCCATAGAACTGCTGCTGGATAAAAGGGATGAGGCTGTCAGAGCAGAACACATAGATCAGCACACCAAGTAGATCCCTTTAGGAGGACTATTGCTGTGTAACGTTTCAAGGCTCTTCCTCAGACCTTTGGGGCGAGGACACATTTGCATTCCAATCATACGGAAAGCAACCAAGCAGTCCAATAAAGCCTATACAATCCATTCAGCGCAGCTCTTAGATAGAAATATACAAATACTGCACCATGGGCGCACATGGAGCGTCCAATAGGAACCCACAAAGGTAACTCTTGAGTAAACAGAGAATGTTCCTCCTCTTGATGTCTTGCCAATCACGCTGCCATCTGTTAAGCAGCAGCAGGGCCGCAGGGCCGCAGACCAGGGAAGGTGTTGTGTGTGTTGGATGAAGCCGGTGAAGACCGAGATCCAGCACACCGGCCATCTGGAGGGGATCACTGCATGTACACACAATGAAAGTACTTCATCAGGCTGCAGACTGTTGCACTCAACTCCTCCCATGAAAAGATCCAAACCAACAGTGGGTGTGTCCACTAACAGAGGGTGTGACATTTGACATTTTTTAAATAAAATTAAAGCCTTTAAACTTTGTATTAGTTTTATTAGAAAGAAACATTTGATTTCCATCTTCATTAGGAGTCAACAGGCTAGGAGCTAAAGACTAGAGGAGGGTCCTTAATTTTATTTAAATATTTTTTTACTAGTAATGGCCCTAACACGCCGTTGTATAGTTTGAATGTGTTCATGGGTAAAATGTAAGCGGGTAACTGTGAAGCGCTTTAATGGGTCGGAAGACTAGAAAAGGCGACTTATAAATAGAAGTCCGTTCACCATATGTGTACACAACTGGCACCGTGAGTGCAGAAAAGACCGACAATATGGATGAGTGCACGCTCACACATTTCCCTCGTACTGTACGGATGGTGGCTGTGGACACGTGTCTTCAGTGTGCTGTGTCTGCTCTTGGTTATGCAGCTGTTCTCTTCATGGAGCACTGGAAGCGGCGACAGATGCGACTCAACTATATCTGGGACCTGACGGGCTTCGGAGAGGAGGAGGAGGTGAGGCAACGTTTCCAAGTGACTTGTAACGCCGCAAATATGCACACGCACGAGTGTCCGAGCTAGAGGAGACGTTTGCAAGCCGAAGCCATCGGCTTAAGGGGAAGAATATTATTTATTACCGTGTGAAAGAGTAGCTGAAAAGTCACGAAGCACTGAGGACGACTTAGAGGTTAGGATGGGAATGCACCTGGTCTGCTCCGTAGTGAGTCAGCCCTTGGCCCAACTGGTCGCACACACACATCTCTGGCCTCAGGGCGTCTTTTTAACATCGTGATGAAATGGAACAGTGCACTACCACCACGTCTGTGTTGCTCTAACAAAAAGTGTTTTGATCTTCAGAGACAACGACCGCTGACTGACATCTTTGTCTTATGTGTGTGTTTTTGTGTGTGTGTGGTGTGTTTCACAGGAGGAGCATAAGGTTTGGATCGACTCGCTTTATATTTGCTTTAACTCACCTTCTCTCCTTTTTTTTCTTCTTTTTTTTTTTTTTTTTTTTTGCCTGAGGGTTATAGATCTGTTCTGCAGACGTTAACACTAACCTTTTTTTTCTCTCCCTCAAGCTGCCTCAGGTCTTTTCACTTGACACCCTCTCTTCATCTCTTTGCTCCAGGTTTTTCTGTTTGTTTGCTTTTCCTTTCTGTAGATTTTCTCTTTGTCTCCGAGGTTCGTCGTGACACTGGCTGTGGCCGTGGCCTCTCGTTAGTGTGGACTCTCAACATGATGCTATTCTTGACAGGACAGTCCGTTGACTCATAGCTCTTGTCTTTACTCCTCTTATGTTTCCCCGAGACAACTGTGCCCTCCATACACACAAGACCCAGAGTTAACTAATATACCTTTAAATAGAAGAAGTGGGTGCAAAACATGGGCTGAGCACCCTTTTTAAAACAAAATGTAATTCATTTTATTTGTTGCATGTTCTAGCACTTTACATGCAATATTTTTGTTTAATAATGGATATAGCTGGTATAATTATAGCTCTTTAAGACTGAAGTTTCCAATATTGTTGAGTAATGGTGCAATAAAAGCAGCAACCTTCTTTTGTCAAATTTTGTCCTGACCCACAAGAAACCTCACACAGGCTCATGCACTCTCAGCTCACTTTTTATTGGGCCCACGTGGACATGTTGGATAGAAAACCCATACATTTCTCAAATACCTGACATTTATTTTGCTGTAACAGGACCAAAAGAGATGACAGATGCAGGGTAGCTGATTCTAATGTGCGCTTTATATAAAGGTTGAATCAATGTAACAAGTACACCATTTTGAAGGGAAAAACGGAGCTAAAAACTTATTTTTATAGTAACAGATGTTTTATTCTAAATGTATCGCTTGTAGTGATGAAAAAAACACAGAGAATCATCAAGCTCCTTGTTTTGCTTTTACAGCTTCACAGTCTTGGTTCTGCCTTCCCGCTCTTATCAACATGAAGCGTTTAGCTGCCATAAAAACAGGTATTGTTCTCACGAGTTGGTGGAGACCAAAACAGAGCTGGAAGGGCAGATTCTACATGTTGCCAACCATGTCTCCAAGTAATGTGCAAATAGCTGTTTGCCGTTCACCATGACAACTCACAGACTGTATAAGAAGTGGACGTAGACGCCCTAAACTTTTGTGGGCTACCTTTGTGGGCTCATGTTTCCAAGTCGAAAGTTTGATATTCTTTTAGCCGTCGCCATCTTAGTTTTCTGGTGCCAGATGTGACCATATTTGGACGAGAGGACGGAGCTGGCAAAGAGTGAGGTCCGGCAGGGCCAGGTGGCGTTAGCATAGGCAACGCTAAGTTACCAGATAGTGCTAGCTAGCATGGTTAGCGAGGCGCATCCGGGATTCACGTTAACTGTGATATTACTTAGGATGCTAATTTTGTCTGGCAAAAAACTGGCTTAAAAATGGTTTTACTTAACGGGAAAAAAATAACTCTTTGAAAATAACTCTTTGAGTGAACAACGCCACGGTTACGATCTGTCAATCACAAGGTAGCCACACCCTGAAGCATTCCCTGCTTTATCCATCTATTTACTCTAAATTATTATAATTTATTAAATGAATATCATACTGTATTGAAGAAGATTTGAAACTAGCGATTGAGACCATGAACTCATGTTTACAATGTTTACTGAGGGAATAAATCAAGAGAGAAGTAGAGTCATTTTCTCATAGACTTCTATACAATTGGACTTCTTTTGTGGGTCTTTTTGTGACTGTCTAACCCCTCAGCTTTCTTTTTTAGTGATACAGTTTCCTCCTCATTCCTCTTGGCTTACTGGGTCGACGCACTTTTTTCTCTTTTCTTGACGGCTGTACTCTAATTAAACACACCATTTGGCAAAAGCTTCACGCAAACCGGCTGCTCATTTTATTTCTATGTCTCCATTCTGAAAAACCACAATGATCAGTTTATTTTTTCTAACGGTTTATTGTCATATTAGGTAAGCAGTAACTGTAACATACAAACTGATTTTTTTCCTTCTCGTTACAGGACCACAACCGAGCCGAGTACGAGTTCCGGGTCATGCAAAAGACAATGAAACAGGAGCATTCCACCCCGAAGGTAAAACCGATTGAAGCAATACTGCAGTCAGACAAGCAAAGGTCATCCTTTAGAGATCAGTAATCGGGGCTTTGGGTTGCCCTGCCTGAGGGAGTTGTGGCTTCTTTATAACAGTCTTTCCTTGTTTTATGTATGCAGGATTTTTACAAAGATATGTAGTAAAAATAATATTTTCGTTCTTGATATTAAATCTCCTGGAACTTAGTGAACATCGTTGATTACTTAAACATAAAAAAGTGGCTTCTTTTCTGTCAGAATCACTTGAGACAAGGCTGTGACAAAAGCTCTATGTGAACAAACCCGTCACAACAAAAGACCTAGTGTACGATCAGAGGCTTCAATTCATTTCAGGGCAGTTTGCTCTTCAACTTGCTGAGAAAACGGGCGATATTTCTGTGGTTCAACCAAACGACTTTGTGTTCCGTGACCCGAATGTTGTTTACAGTCCAATTAGCAAATTGAGACGTGAAAAACGGAGTTGGAGTGGTACCTCTGCGTTCACGTGACGATATACGTTTATAGAGATAACTAAATCATCGGCAGACGTTCACTACAAACAGAAACCAGAATGCTGCCGATACCAAAATCGAATATAGAAATATATACATACGCACAAACACAGCAACAGTTAAGAAACAACACACTGTCCATCAGCGGATTACAACTTTCTCGGCACGCTCTAGTGCAGGAATCAACTCTAAGTGCAGCTTCATCGGCCTTTTAAATACTGATGGAACACTGAAACATGATTCAATGTCCTACAAGCACCGAGACATTTAACATGAGCCTGTCCATTTGGATTATCCTCCTTTTGACTTTTGTCTTGTACCAAGGTCACATCTTATTTCTCATCAAATACACACACACACACACACACACACACACACACACACAGACACACTCCTAAGCTTCCTGACCCAGTTCTCAGTAGGCTTGAATGTGACAGGATGGCTCAGGGGCTGAATTATCTGTGCTCCACTGCCGCCACATAGTGTGTGTGTGTGTGAGCTTTGTGCCCACAGCATTATGAGCTGTAGCTGCTGACAGAGAGACATGACACATAGGTCCAAACAGCTGGAGATGCGGTTAATGTTTCAGACTTTCCTCTTGTGTTCTTCATGTCTCTCACATAATTGTGTGTGTGTGTGCATGTGTGTGTGTGTGTGTTCAGGACGAGAAGGTGAAGCTGACCTGTACCGACAGAATGCCAGCTTACCTGACCACCGTGGTCATGATGAGCTTCATGGTGAGTCTTAGCGGTCTCCCTGCAGCGTTGCGTCCCCCCCTATTTCTAATTAATGTCTGACATTTGAAGCAAAGCTGAACACTTTTTTTTATTCAACTCAACAGTTGGGGCGAGCATGGCTATTATATTTTCTTAGAACTATAAAGGGAGAAACTTCCACTTGGCTTTAAGGATTTGGACTTTCAAAGGAGGTGAAAATGATGTGCCTAAAGCCACTATGGAAGAGAATACACATGGATACACATCCTACTAGCGCACCTTTAGCAAAGATTTCATGTGTTTTTTTATTCAGTGATGGCTAAAAACAGCTAAAATGGCTGCAACCTCTGGCTGCTGTCTGGTCAGTGTGCCCTGTGCTGTTTGGTGTCTACTCGGCGCTCTGTAGCATCACATAACAGTTCAACTATGCATATTGATATTTTCATCCCGGCAGTGTGGGAAAAGTTCAGGAGCAAAAGTCTGTCGAGTAACAGCTGTTATTTACATGTGGCCAATATATTTTACATTTTCAACACGTCACATGTGTAGCCACAGTTTTAACATTGATCGGTCGGCTTCCCCTCACAAATATGCCATAAATAATGCAATTTTTGTCACAGAAATATTGTTAGACACAAAGAACAATAACGATTCTTACGCAAACAAACAGTATTTAACACAAACTATACATGTTGGCATTGTTTTGTAATTAAAAAAAAAATACATTCAATTAATGTGATTATTTCTCAGATTCAAATAAATGCAATAGAAATGACAGTTTTCCGAAATATAACTGGCCATGTCAAAATAGGAAGTTCTTCCTCACCTTGATCGTTGCGTCAGATCCTCACCAGATTATCTCCTTCTTCTCTTTGCTTTTTAGATCCTTGTGACGTTTGCCATAGTCTTTGGGGTCATCCTGTACCGGATTAGCATCAAGGCGGCCCTGCACATGAGCAACTACCCTGTAGCGAGGTCCAACATCAGAGCCACTGTCAAGACCACTGCCGCCATCATCAATCTCATCGTCATCATCATCATGGATGAAATCTACGGCGCCATCGCCCGCTGGCTCAACACACTGGGTGAGGCACATTTTCACCGTTAACCCCGAAAAGGCACAGTTGAACCTACAACCAAACATTAGTGTCTGACAACAAGCAAAAGAGTTTGTGGTTAAAATAAATAAAAAATACAATTGTTTGCTTATTGTCTCTTCACTGGGATGTTTGAGCGTTACTGTGTAGATTAATGTCTGTGCAGACTTTTCACATTAATGGAACGTTCAGTACCACAGTTCAGTATGTAACCGAAACAAGTGTTTGTGTCCGGGTCACAAACTGAGAACGGACTTTTTCAACCTGTTTATACTCCCAACTCTTCAAATACCAACTATTGGACAGTGGCCCCCGGATGCACCGAGGCACCCCTTAGCATCTGGGAAGCACTGTTTTTTTTTCTACTAGACTCCAATGTAAAATCACAAGTCAGTATTATACAGTCAGACCAACTGACGTATGTAGAATCTGGTAGTCCATGCATGGCGCGTGGGTCAAGCAAACACTGGACTTTCACCCAGGAGATTGCTGTGAATGTACTGTGTGTTGTTTTGTTTCTGGATTGTCCAATGAGGGAAAAGGAGGAGATGTATAATTTTCTGAATTTTGTGGGATAATCTTTGTGGCAAAAGCGTTTCCGACACAAATGATAAGATAATGAAGGGAATTACAAGGAGGCATCCAGAAAAGTAAATACCTTCAATGACGCGGTTTATTGAGAGTTGCAACTGGGGTTTTATAATAGTACCTCATGCCACTGGATGTGTTCATGTGTATGTGAGATATTCAAGCCACCTTTTTTTCAGAGGTTCCAAAGACGGACAAGAGCTACGAAGAGCGTCTCATCTTCAAAACCTTTGTCCTGAAGTTCGTCAACGCATTCACACCCATCGTCTATTTGGCCTTTTTCAGGGGCAGGTAAAACCATGACTTCTCTATGCTCGTGTTTTTGGGCATATTTGTCTCCAAGAAATGGCAGGGAGACTGTTATCCAACACACTATCATATGCTAGCAGCTTTCCTTATCTCATGTGTTTGGTTCACAGGCTTGTTGGGCGGCCGGGAAACTACCTGTACGTCGTTGGATCGTACCGAATGGAAGAGGTAATTAACACTGAGCACAGTGTGATTTATTCTGTGTTTTTATATGTTAACAAGAACTGCGTTAATCCTCAGTGTCTTAATAGTTTGTTGTGGCACTCAGCCTCAAGCACATTGGTTCCTTCTGAAGACATAAACCCTATTATACACTGTAGTTTGTAACAGACGTTAATCAAATGGGAGGAAATAGCGTCTTCATTTGTGGCGGCAGGACGGTGTTTGTGGAATTGAGTCGACATAAACTACAGTGTGTATGTTCATGGTAATGAAGCAACATGTCATCAAGTGCAACAGCAACAGGAAGAAGACCTATTAGGCATGAGAATAGTCGAAGATAAGAAAAAAAGAATTTCACCAGACACATCCTTTAAAGCTTTGCTTAGATGGACTCACATGGCGGTAGACATGTTGGTTGCTCTCTCACCCATGCAGATCATTCAGTGGTTGAGCTGATCAGGGATCAGATGTATGGGTACAAAGAACAGAGCGTTTGTGAGCGTAATAGCATCTAAACCGAAACCTGAGATGTGTAGATCAAAATGAACAAGATTGACGTGGTCCGAGCGAGAGAGCTATAAGTAGGTGGTCATTTTTTAAATTAATTTCTCCTTTTGAGAGCCCATGAAGTGAGGTGCTTTTCTTTTTTTTCTTCTTTTAATTGCAATTTCGCTGTGGTCAGTTTCTCTTGCTTGCTTACTTTTCACTCCCCACTGTCAACGCTTCAAACTCCCTCCCTCCATCCCCCCGCGCTCGGCCACCTCACTCTTGACTTCCCTTTCTGACACTTGTTCACTTCCTCTCCCTCCAGTGTGCCCATGCCGGCTGCCTCATGGAGCTGTGCATCCAGTTGTGCATCACTATGCTGGGCAAGCAGCTCATCCAGAACAACTTGTTTGAGATCGGCATACCGTGAGTGCAGAGCATACACCCGACATGCTCAAACGTACACACACTCTCATGATGCTGACACACACAAAACATTACGTGGGTTTGGCAAGCCACAGAGCAAATTATGCACACCCACTCAGTTGTACATGTACAGGCGCTGATTCATTGCAACACCTGTCTGGTATGCAGACAGACTTACCTGGGAACTCAACTCAGGTCAGGTATGGGGGCATGCGCCAAGGCAGCGCTTTGCGTCCAATTACTCAACTACACCTTGCCGAAGTCTGTCAACCTGCAGTTTTCTCTATCTTGCTTGGTTCATACAGTACACTGTAATGGTGGTGTGTGTTTGGTTCCAACTGTTCATCACATACAAAACCAAAAGCACAAGTCCAACAATGACAGATAATCAAATTAGTTTAGCTTCAACTAACCACCAATAATCCAGTTGCCATGTTTCACAATGAAAAATATCACAAATAAATGTATTTCACAACAAATGTTATAACAATGAATTGTACTGTATTGAGTTTTAAAAAGAGATGTTTTTTTTCAATTATTTTGTCCACCTCATTCCCATCAATAAGGGTGGGCTGAATTACAGAAACACCTCTCTGAGTCTAAATGATTGGCTTCTGGTCCGTGCAGGAAGCTGAAGAAACTGCTCCGGAGGAGGAAGTCGGATATGGAGGAGGAGGTGAACAAATCTCTGCAGCGCCACGAGAAAGACCACATCCTGGGTCCTTTCGTTGGCCTCAGTCCTGAGTACATGGAGATGAGTGAGTCAACACACAAGGCACACACCCGCAAACATACAAGACATGCTGCTCTTTTGTGATTCGATTGGTCTGTACAGGTTATTGAAAGTTTTTTCAATTTTGAATTTTTCCTATACATTTCTAGAAATTAAGGCAATAAACCATACAGGATCCATATAGAACCATATGGGGTTCTTTGGCTTGTGTTGAGTGGAGGTGGAGGTTTTGGTTCCTGGTAGAACCTTTATCAGGGTTCCACCCTATGAGAGGTTATACAGAGAACCCTTCTATTGTTTAATGGTTCCACCCAGGACCATCTCTAGAGGTTCTATCCAGAATCTTTCCACCTTCTAAGGTTGGTAATAAGAACCCAACCCAACCCTTAGTTGTTCCAAGAACCCCTTTATATCCAAGGGTTTCATCGAGAACCCACCCTGGCTTTTCTACCAAGAACCTTTTATATTCCAAGGTCTCATCGAGAACGCACCATGGGGGTTCTACCGAGAGCCCTTTTATATTCCAAGGTTTCATCTAGAACCCACCATGGGGGTTCTCCCAAGGGCCCATTTATATCACAGGGGTTCCTTTGTGGGTGGGAATTTAGGGGACTATCAGAACCTTCCACACCCTAAGCCTGGTTTTACTTTAACATGTGAGCCTGAACATCTGTAAAAACTACATCTGTCTTCAGGGGAGGTTTGTAGTTGTATCCTTGTTGATGCTGCTCTTCCTCCTCAGTTATACATTTTCATGCTTCCCTGATGTTCGCTAACAGCGAATAATCCTCATCTCTTCTGTCAGAGGGCTCTCTTCTAGCCTGACTCAAAGTAGATCCATGAGAAATGCCTGTGGGAATATCAGCCTTTTTAACACCCAGTTCGGGGAGCTCTTCCTGCTGAGGTCAAACCTAACGTGCATAATGGCTGCAGGCACTTTGAAACAATCACTTAAATGTCACCTTCTATGTACCAAGTTACAACAAACACATTCAGTCACTCCTCTGTTTTTGCTCCTGCTATACGTCTGTCCTTGTTGAGGTACACTTTGGTTGACCTTTGATTTAATGAACAAATATATATATCAAATTACACACCACGCAATCAGTGATGTGGAAACCTTGGATAGGTCATGCTTCATGTGCACCGGAGATTTCTGTCCGTGCCAGAGCACGTGTGTGTTTAATGAAGATAAGTAGATTAAAGTGACTGGCTTCTCATTTGGCAGGTCAGCGCTCATGGCTGTTGCGGTCGTGTAATTGCTCTTTTTGGATCTATATCGTTTGGCATTTCATCCCATGAGGGAAGGAGATGATAGAGGCTGGCGGAAACTTATAACTATACGACTGAGAGAGATGATTAAAGCTGCTTGAAGCTCAGCACTCTCACTTCTTCGTGTCCTAGTTCAATATTTATCGTTTCAGAGAAAGTGCTACATTCCATGTATGGCTGTGACCGGCAGAGCATCTTTATCATTTCAGAGAAAGTGCTACATTCCATGTATAGCTGTGACCGGCAGAGCGTCTCTCTGATGGTCATCCAGTGTAAATCCAACTGCTGCGTCTCACAAATGTTTTTTTACTGCAAGTTTCTGTGCACACGATCTACACATTTAAAGATGCGTTATGCAAGATGTAGTGTTAGAGGGAAGTGTCCGCCCTCTTCTCTGAACAGAGCTGCGGGACAGAACAAATCGCTTGTCAAAGGGCTCAGCATTGATAGATGTAATTGTCACATGGGTCGGTCAGGTGTGGCAAACTAGTTGATGCCTTGCGTGAGATGTATTGTCTTCGTATATTGATTATATTTCATATATTTCAATATTTTTACATTAACAATGGATGCATAATGTGAAAGGAATCGCTTGGGGTGAAGACACCAAACCACCAAAACAGTATGACCACCAGGTGTATCTGCAACGACCGCTGCTGTAATGTTCAATTAAATGAACACAGCCCATAATTGACCTCTGTCGAGACCACAAGTGTATCGGATGTGTCTTGCGCGTCTCAAACGATATTTCAAAATATAGGCATCTGCAGTTCACCGTGTAACGCTTCTTGTTGACAGTGTAACGCTTCCTCTGAACAGAATCTGTCGGTCCTGCTTGGAGTTTAGTTGCGTTAGCTGCCCGCTTTGTTAGCTCTACAATAAATAGGGTAAATAGGCAACTGCTTGCCAACATGTTAGCCATAACAGCTTTTAAGGGTGATACAATGTCAGATGTTATATTTTTTGTGTGTTTTTCTGCTCCCGAGTGACCAAAGAATAACAAAAGCGGTTTTAATTAACTCAAGATTTCTGCCGCTACTGCAGTTCCCGGAGCGCCAACTCTGAACAAATCTCAGCAGTCGAGCTGTACAGCAGCTACTACGGCTATATTTTTTGACAGAAAAACTTAAACGGATGGTTGAAGGAGCATTCAAGCTGATTTTTGGCACCACACATTCTACCCAAACTTGGTGGGTGGTAGTGCCAACAGTCAGTCTTCCTTTTAGAATAAAAGATTACAATGGGCTCATCCAGTAACTTCTGCTAATTTCTCCTCTTGTCTGTGTCTCCAGTCATCCAGTTCGGGATGGTGACTCTTTTCGTGGCGTCCTTCCCTCTGGCTCCGCTCTTCGCTCTTCTGAATAACATCATCGAGATTCGCCTTGACGCCAAGAAGTTCGTCATGGAGCTGCGCCGGCCGATTGCAGCCAAAGCCAAAGACATTGGTGGGTGTCCACCAACCCGACTGAAATTAGAAGTTGATTTACCTGCTAGTTGTTTTCTGGGTAAAACAATCCAAGAGAAGAGCTTGGAGCAAGATGAAAGAAGATATGCAATTAATTCTCTCTGTGTGGGCTCTCAGCAGCAGAGATGAAACTACCTCAGACTGTTTTCAACGTGCATGTGAATATGGCTTGAAGACAGACTTGAAAAAGTGTTCATCTATCCTTTAACTGAAGGTGCTAAAATAACAAGATTTTCATTTTGTTTTATTAAATTAATATAAACCATATCACAGTTTTAAACATTCTTAATGTCCCAGTTTGTTCATGGTTACATTCAAGGAAAATATATTTATGCATTCCTTGGTTGCAGTGTATGTGAATGACATCAGCTGACAGGAAGTAAACATGGATCCAAGCTGTTTCCTAGCAACGTAATACTGTTGAAACACACTAAAACGGAGCCTTTCAGACAGAGGGTGAATACAGGTATATTCAAACGGATAGTATGAGCAAAATAATGAGTTTATTTTTTGAAAAGCACTTAAACACGTTCTAGTAAAAACCCAAATACAAGTGTGAACCTGGAAATGAGCATGTTATGTCCCCTTTAAATCATAATAATATGTTTTATTTATTTGTAGGGCACAAAAACAATAATTAATCAGGCAAAATTGATTGGAGCAAAACAAAATAGGAGTTAAAAATTACATTACATTGCATTACATGTCATTTAGCTGACGCTTTTATCCAAAGCGACTTACAATAAGTGCATTAAACCATGAGTCCAAACTCAGAACAACAAGATTCAAGCAAGTACAATTTCTTCAATAACGTTAAACTACAGAGTACTATCCGTAAGTGCCATTTAAGTGCTACTAAAGTGCTAAACAACAAAGTGCTATCGGTAAGGGACATTTAAGTGCTACTAGAGTGCTACTACGGCTCTACCTTCCCTATTCAAGGTATAGTCGAAAAAGATGCGTTTTTAGTTTGCGACGGAAGATGTAGAGACTTTCTGCTGTCCTGATGTCAATGGGGAGCTCGTTCCACCAATGAGGAGCCAGCACAGCAAACAGTCGTGATTTTGTTGAGTGTTTAGCTCGAAGTGAAGGAGCTACAAGCCGATTGGCAGAAGCCGAGCGAAGTGAACGAGCTGGGGTGTACTTTTTGACCATGTCCTGGATGTAGACCGGACCCGATCTGTTCGCAGCACGGTACGCAAGTACCAATGTTTTGAAGCGGATGCGGGCGGCCACCGGTAACCAGTGAAGGTCGCGGAGGAGCGGAGTAGTGTGGGTAAATTTCGGTAGGTTGAAGACCAGTCGAGCAGCTGCATTCTGGATGAGCTGTAGAGGTCGAATGGCATTAGCAGGTAGACCTGCCAGGAGGGAGTTGCAAAAATGACAAACGAAGAAGACCCATTAATGCAGAAATGGTTGATAAAAGTTGATTAAAAGATTGAGAAGGAAGTCACTGAAGTAGCAAGACACATTTCTGCAGGAGGATCGTTCAGCATTAATACAAGAGATTAGTTTATAGTTATTGCACCTAACAGTAAAAAGGTAACATTCATACAACACAACACACAAGGAAGTCTTTCCACCTCTGTGATTGTGCCATCTAGTGGTGGCTGCTAATCACTGACTCTACATGGAAGCGTTGAAGCTGACAGTTGCTTTCCGTCTTTCTGCAGGCATCTGGTACAACCTCCTGAGAGGCCTCAGCAAGGTAGCGGTCATCGTCAATGTAAGTCTTGTGTCGGTACGGTCACTTTGTTTTGATGTCATGAAGACAGAGCTGACGAGCCCTTCTTCGTCCCCCAGGCCTTCGTCATCTCCTTCACCTCGGACTTCATCCCACGGCTGGTCTACCAGTACATGTACAGCCTGGACGGCACCATGCACGGCTTCGTCAATCACACTCTGTCTTACTTCAACGTCAGTGACTTCCAGCCGGGCACCGACCCTCTCCAGCCCATGCACCTGGGCTACAAGGTAGACGTCTGCAGGTAAAGGTTCACTTAAAAAGGACAAATGTAATTGATTTGTATACATTTAATACATCATGCATATATGTAAGATCATACATTTTATCAAATACATCAACAAAAACAAAACAAAAAACGATAAGACATTAACATACAAAATACGTTAAACATGCAGCCATAGGAGTATGGCACACATTCCTCACAATACAATGTCATAGTTTTTTACAAATTCATAACAAATATATCTCCCAAAAGTTATCAAACTGAGAGACTTATCAAACTGAGAGGCTTTCTTCCTAACTACAACTATAGGTATGTTTTTTACTTCTAGAGCCAAACTTGCTGTTAAACCTTTTAACCATCTTTCATTCAACAACCAAGAGAGGGCAGCTCACATTTTTTCCAACGGAGCGCCTCTCCTGTGGCAAACGCTTACAGCCTTCCCGTTCTCCCTCGGGGTTAAACTGCGGGGCTTCACGGTAATGGGGGCCTTACCCCATCATGTATTCATGGTTTGGTTTTTCACCTTTGAACATTTTGTACCCCATCCACACTTACAGTGTTGTCTTTATGGCTTTTAACCATTACTATATAGAATAGCAACCCAGCCTTTACTGAAGCTGTTCCTCTAATGTAGACATTGATAGTTGTTCCAAAGAAATATTTAAAGGGCCAGTGTGTAGCATTTCGAGGGATCTATTGGCAGAAACGTAATACAGTATTAATAAGTATGTTATCTTTGTGTTTATCGGGACAGGGAGCGGGTCTCCTCCTCACGGAGTCCGCCATGTCGCACCGCCATGTTTCTACAGTAGCCCAGAGCGGACAAACCAAACATTGGCTCCAGAGAGGTTCATTGGTGTTTTTGTGTTCAGCCACTGTAGTTCTAGAAGAAGAAGTTTCAGTCGGTTGCAACGTTTTTTTCATTGTAATTTTTTCATTAAAAAGGGAGACTGACTTTGGGAACTACCACTCACAAAGTTTGGATAAAATGTCAGCTTGAATGCTCCTTTAACCATCCGATTCAGTTTTCCTGTTTAGAAAATATGGACGGAGTAGCTGCTGTAGAGCTGGACTGATTTTAAATTTGTTCATCATTCTCAAGCCCAAAACTATTACTTATCACGTCTACTTTACCTTTTGTAAAGTAAAGTATTGATGATCCATGAGAACAAATGGACCAACTTAAAGCATTAATGAAACCTTTTGAAACGTGTCTCTCTGTCTGCAGGTATAAGGACTACAGAGAGCCCCCCTCGTCCAGCGCACCTTATGAACTGTCGAAGGAGTTCTGGGCCGTCCTGGCCGCCCGCCTTGCCTTTGTTGTTGTCTTTCAGGTTTGGAACAGCACACAGATATTAACTTAGAAGCACACATGCGGCACGCCTCGACATGCTTTTGCTCGCGTGTTGCTCACTTTCACCATTCATATTTTATGCAGGCAAAGCAAACAAACACACAAACAACTCATGTATATTAGATGAATGAATGGCCTCTGAGTGAATCACCAGGCCCTGTGGAGTTGCATGTAATAAAGAGAAACAGGCTGCCTGCTTCTCCTCCATTCATTTCCATGGCGAGATTGACTTCCAAACAAGACAACAAACTGTTCCCCTTCAAAATAAAACTTCCACCGGTCCTGTTTGCTATTTATCTGCTGTTGCTTTAAAGATGGTGCTCAATCTAAATGGGGCCACATGGGTTCTATTGTATGTTTTTTACCATCTTTGGACCTTATTCTCTATTTTTTGTCGATTTTTGTCCTTTGCTCCTGTTGTTCCCCTCACTGATTGTGTAACGCTTTTGTGTTTGGATGCCCATTCCCACCAGGTCACCTTCCCGTTTTGTCCAACACAGAGCACTGACAAGTAGATTTGTACACTCCTGTGGGGTCCCCACTACTTACATTTTTGTAATTTTGTAATTTCAGAGATTTGACTTTGTAGGTCAAACTGTGAATTGATGCACTTTTAATAATTAACTTATGGCATTTAAAGCCATAATTATAAGACATTTTGAGAGACTAAATATTTAACCTCATAACTGTAATTTACTATTGATAGTCAGGAGTTAATCCGTTCATTTTCCAAAAAGGAATTTTCTGTATTACTTGTAAATATTAAGAAAAAATAATCTAAATATAAGAATATAAAAGGTAAACAAATCTTTGTTTTCACTGATTCATGACTTAAAGTATACATATAGACATATTTATATATCTATATATTACGCTTGACTAACTGGGATAGCTCTGGTTAAAAAGAGGGAAACAGCTAGGCTAGCTAATGTTATCACATCCAGTTCTTTCGCTGCAAACCTAAGAGTTTTACAAATCAATAATAAATCCATTTAGTCTCTGAGACGAAAAAACACATTCTCCTCTTCCAAAGGAAACGTGTATAAAACATGGAACAACAATCGCTTCAGTACACTCTGGAGCTTTAAAGCTCACGGTCTGTATGACCATTAGCTTTTGCCGGCTCAAGGTAGCTTTTAGATGAGCTGGCTGTGTCATTACAGCGTCAGCTTGTTGACTCCTGACACAAGTCTGCATCTCCTAGACTGGAGAACCTGTGCCATATGCTTCAACAGTGTGTTCCCTTGAGAGGCGTTCCAATCTGCTCTCTGTCTACTGTGCAGAACGTGGTGATGCTGATGAGCGACTTCGTGGACTGGTTGATCCCGGACATCCCCAAAGACATCAGCCTCCAGATCCACAAGGAGAAGATCCTCATGGTGGAGCTCTTCATGAAGGAGGAGCAGGGCAAAAGGCTTGCGGCGCGCGACAACCACAACCAGGACAACTGCACCTCCCTCCCGTCGGCCAATCAGAGCCCGGCGCAGCCCCGCTCGCGGCCCGCCACGCACGCCGTGTTCTGGGAGAAAAAGCGCAAAGAGCGAGAGGCCAACGTGGCGCCCGTGTACAACATGTAACACAAGCTACTCAGCTACCTGGCTGGTAAAAGGTTCAGACAGCTATCCATTAGCGAGTGATCAGTTCTTAATAATCGGCAACGCATTTGCTGTATTCATGGTGTGTGGAAATATTTGCAGGAATTAGCTGACAGTTAAAACTGAAACGTTGACGTGTTCACGTTAGAATCCCTACACATTAAAAACTGGTTGTTTGCTTCCTTTTACCATTTACCCTCATAAAAATCCAGCAACTATACCAAGATGTATGATGATCACCACGCGTTATTTATTGGATGTACTGTTTTTGAGGGGAACAAGCCATTGGTTTCACCTGACTGGGGAAAATACTTGTCAATGCCATCGTCGTTCGGGATGTCTAAGGAAATGGAGCCAAACACCACCTGAAACCTAATATTGAATAGTATAATCTTTATTATACCTGCCACCTCGGGACACAAATGCAGCTTTCGTATTGAAGACAGCCTCCGTCCAAATGGTCCCGCTGAGAAGAATTACCTCCTGGTACTGGACCGGTGAGACACGACTCAAGAGGAGGACCTCTCTCCTGCCATAAAAGCTCAGAAGCCTTCTTTTTTTTTTTTTTTTGCACAATTATATAGAAACGCAAGAATTTATTGATGTACTTTTTTAAATATGCGACATGGTCGCCGGCTTGTTGGGACTAACGGCAGGAAGACCTGCTGTGTCGAGCGGCCTGTTGATTTGTACTACTCTCTTGTTCACGAGCGCCACTTGGCTCGCTACATTTGTTACATTTGTGAGTGTGAACAAACTGCCTAAGAGTGCTCACTGGCATTAACTCCCAGAAGCACAAGTCACATTATTACCCATTCCAATGAACTGGAATTCTTAAAGCTGCAATTGGCGAGATTTACAGCACAAACACAAAGCAATGTCACGTTTCGTCTCCCCTCCTTAAGTGTCTCTTAAAGCTGTATGTAACGATTTCTATTTATTTATTTTTTTGCCACAGCAGAACAAGCTGTTGATCGCCATATAAAATCCCCACTTGCAAACAATTATGTACACATCCAACAAAGAGCAATATCAGGATTCATGTTTGAACAAGTTCGGCTCATGGACTTAAAGGTATTTTTCAACCTGGACCCATGTTGTTATGTCTTAGTGACTGATGAGGACAACCAAATGGGCTCAGTATTGAAGGAGAACTCTGCAGATGCTAAACGGGCTGCAACGTGACCGCTCAGGGCAACTCTTCAACGGCAATGTACGTTTGCTGAAAGAGCTCGTCTTTGCCACTGACAGGTTCAGAATGTCTATAAACATCACAGAAAGAACCCTACAGAGAAATAAAACCCTTTCCTTTGGGTTTGTTGTTGTGTCTGAACAAGTCTCTCTCAAGAAAAAGTCTTCTTCTGCCATCTTGCTTCACGTCCACATTGTAAAAATGAGCAAAAACCATCAAACATTGAACATCTTTGAAATAACACTTAGCTATGCTTTCTGCATTCCAACCCATCAAGCTCTCAGTCGCGTTTCCTCTCATTAGATTTCGGAACGAGACGTCTCCCCGAGCAAGACACGATGTTAACAAACAGACCGGATGAATCAAAAGCAAAAGAAAAGGGTGTTTTTTTCACTGTGGGGTTCTTTCCATAGTGTTGTCAGATACTTATAACGATTTGAGCCTGTCAGTGGAAAGAATGAGCACTTACGTTCTCACTCAATACCGGTCCAATTTCAAAGACTGTTAGTTAGTCACGTAGACACAAAAACTGTCCAAAAAAAATACAGAAGTTACACTTTGAAAAGGGATGACATGTCAGTGTTGTGCTTTCATCTTGCGTATGCTGCACCCCAGTGGCCACAAAGAAATATCAATGCATGTTTAAATAACCGCGATTAAACTCTGTAAACAGCGTTTTCTCTTTTTCTTTTTTTTTGCCCCACTTTTCGAATGAATGCATTTTGGATCATTTGCAAAGTGGGGAAGTTTGCTGATGTCAGCTCACAGAGTTCCCTCGGACCGAATCCCCCGTCGCTCTTGACATAATTCTTATTATGCTTTTCTTTTTCTTTTATTTACTACAAAAGCCATTCGCACCTTTGCATATCGTCGAGATACTCAGCTATATTTATTAGATTTTCGAAGTTGTGCACTGAAACTAAAAAGATAATCTTTAAAGTGTAGCGGCACAAGTACGTGTGCCGTCAATGAAACTGCATCTTGGAAAAAATGGGAATCGAGGAATCGTAAAGCTTCTTACTTAAGGGGACACATTTTCAGCATTTGATGACTCATGAAGCAGTGTCTTGCTCAATGGCACCACTGTGACAGTCAGAGCACCCTGCCTTATATTGTCCTCTCCAGCTCCTTTTGAGTTTTTCCAATCGTCATACAATTCAAACAGCAACTCTTTAACTTTTCAAGCACAAAAGACTGAATAATGTTTTGTATTTATATAAAGCTGCAAAAAAACATACATACATTAATACATACATACTGTACATACACACATAGATACATACATACATTAATACATACATGCAAACATTACATAATACATACATACATACATAATTAATACATACATACATACATACACACACACACACATACATACATACATACGTGGGAGTGACAGGATACCACTTTGAGGAAAGTAAATGTGCTGCGGACTGAACGGTGGAGTCACGAGTGTGGTCGGCACACATCAATGTGTCAAATACTCCCCCTTGCTAAATATATGAATCAAACCCTCAACCCAGACTGGTAGAATGTATTCTTCTTCTTTTTTAAATTTTAATTGCAGTGATGTATAATCACTGTGAGGTCAAAAATGCATTTAATGTGTTGAAAGGGTTTTTATCGGCCCACAAGGAACCAGTAACCTATTGACGTTCACAATGTCTTCAGTTTAATTCATTATGTAATGTTCTAGAAAACATTGATATGGACCTATCTCGCTATCTGGAAGGAAGCCAGACCACAAAGACATTTGTATTACTTCTTTTCCGGGATGTGACTCGCTCTTTTGAGGGAAAAGACTGCACATTTCCCTTTTGACCAAACCTTATACTTTGTGTGTGTACGTAGGGTTAGCGTTGATACTCAGTGATAGATTGTCAGAGCCTGTGTCGGCCTCAACGTTGTTTTTGTCATCTGAATCTCTTTGCAACCGGATGTCACATGTGAAGATGCCCCTCATGAGATGTCCTGGTGCCACCTGTTGCCATGTTGTATTTACAGCAAGAAAACACTGCAAGTTGTGACTAATATCTATTGTAACATATGTCGAAGCACAATTCATGTGTGAGTGTATATGCATGTATAACCAATTTGTCCGTGTCTGATATTTTTAGTCTTTTTTTGTTGTTGTTTTTTTTGGTTTAAACTAACTGCAAATAAATGAGAGAACTACCTGGAGTGAATCTATTTCTTGGACATTCCCGCCTTTCCCTTTAGCTTTTTGGTACTTTGATTGATTGCTAATTTCTACCACAGAAGTACAGTATCAACTAAGGTGGGTCTTTTATTATATCGACCCTGTCTCGCACATCATTAGGTTCCCAAATGCACTCTCAATAACGTTTCCAGAGAACAGAGAACTCAAAATAAGTGGCTCGTGTTACTCAGGTGTGACTGAAAGCAGGTAAGTTAAGTAACTCCGGTAAATACTTACACACACACACACACACACACACGCCTATCTTCAACACGAAGCGGGGACCTGTGACGGCTAGCGCCGCAGACCAACAGACGAGACGAGCGGAAGTGAAAGTAAAAGCGAGGCTTTTCCTGGTTCGGTCGGACGGCGGAGGGTTCCGACCTGCGCGTCCGAAGCGACATGAGCTCCTTACAGTTCAGCAGCGTGTTACTGGACATCTCGAACCAGCTGGCCCAGAAGCAGCTAGAGGATATGAAGTTCCTGTGCCGAGACTTTGTCGGGAAACGGGCGCTGGAGAACATCACTAGCGGGATTCAGCTGTTCCAGGTGCTGACGGAGCAAGGCCGACTGGGCGCCGACAAGACCGAGTTCCTGTCCAAGCTCCTCAAAGACATTCACCGGAGCGACCTCTCGGACAAATTGGACAACTTCGAGAGTGGGGCCGGAGTCAGCGACGGCCAGCCGGACGCGGCGGAGAGAGGTAGGCTGGACGTGTGTAGAGCCGACGTTAGAGGCTCCCAGTACTACCGCCATTACTGTCTAACCAAGGCAGGCTAATACAACTGTACTGACATGACATGTCTTTCCTTCTGGAGGTTGTGGGCTGGTTTCGACTGACCGCTACAATATGCTAATACTGTGATGGTGCTCAGCCAGCCTCCGCATATAGATTGTTTGATGTACTTGACAAAAACACCACCCATAAAGTTGTGGGGGTTGTGGGGGAGGGGGGTATTTTACGAACCACTACCCCTTGACCAGTGACCTTCTTCAGGACGGGTGTTTTTAAAAACATTTAACATTTCATAATTTTTTTTTAATACATAGAAAGTGAGAATTGATCATCTCAGTGCTGTACAACTCGATGTAAGCATTCATGTAAAAAAAAAGGCCTTTACGTCGTGGGTTTTAGGAATATCTTTTTCAAATCGATATATTTTTCGAACTGTATGTCGTAATACTTATATATATATATATATATATATATATATATATATATATATATATATATGTATGTATGTATGTATGTATGTATGTATGTATGTATGTATGTATATATATATATATCTGTGTGTGTGTGTGTGTGTGTGTGTGTGTGTGTGTATATCTCATCTCCCTCCTCGTCAGCCAAACTGGACATCGCCACCGACGTGATCGCAGAGAACCTGGGGAGGACCTGGCGCAAGTTGGGCCGCACTCTGGGTGTGACTGATGTCAAGCTAGAGTCCATCTCCAGGAGGCACACAGATCTAGAGGAGACGGCCAGGGAGCTGCTGAAAGAGTGGAGGAAGAGCCGGGGAGCCAAGGCCCGAGCGTCAGATCTGGTGGCGGCCCTGAGAGCCTGCAAGCTCAACCTGACTGCCGACAAGGTGGAGGACAGTCTTCCAACCCCCTGATGTCGACGGCCCATTTTACAGATGAGACTGACGTGAACTCTGAGAGTGAAATTAGAGCCGTGTTTAAACCTTGAAGATTCTCTTCTTTTTTTTATAATCACCTTCTGATCAATAAATCGACTTCCTGAACATCAACAAACATGGTAATAGAGTAATGTTTCATAAACGGGGAGCTGAAAGGATGAACGCAACGTGTTATTAATTGTAATGCGTCACCAAATGATCATTCAACATGGGGACTTCTGCGGGTGATGGTGGACGTAGGGCTTGGCAGCACAGTGGTATGAACAGTTTAGGGGGGGGGTTACCAAATTAAAGTGTAAAATAAATCAATTGTGTAGAGACGTTTTTTTGTTTTCAAATACAAATGGCAGCATCGCAATTGGTCTAAAATTACGTAAAAAAACCATAAACTGTATATAAGAAGTGGATGTAGTCATGGTGACGTCACCTGTAGGTTTGTGAACCATGTTTTTTCTTGAGTTTTTTGCAAGCGATGAACAGAAGTTACCGTGTTTGGACTGTGTAGGAGTGATATAGAGACGCCGTATACGGCTCTGGTACCGGCAGCGAAGTCTAGTAGTCTATTTGACTCAAAATGGACCATCATTTAATACATGTACATCATGCTGTATTGAAGAAGACTTGAAACTAGAGATTGAGACCATAAACTAATGTTTACATTGTTTACTGAGAGAAGTAAAAAGTAGAGTCTATACAATCTGACCTCCTTTTGCAACTGGAGGTGTCGCCCCCTGCTGGTCAGCAGAGAGAATGCCGGTTTTAAGACACTTCTGCTTCTGTTTAATCAGCAGAACCTGAGGACAATACAGGTATACAGGGCTGTTCTTGGGTAGTGCAATACCGGCTCTAAAAAGTCTGGTGAGTTTTATAAGCATCCAATCACGTGACATGTGGATACATATGATCAGTTATTTAACTTTTGTGAAATCTGCTTGCTTACTTTCTGGCAGAGTCACTTTTGTTTAAGTGATCAAACAAACAAGACGCAGCGTGTTCATTCGCAAGCTTTAAAGGTGCTGTTAGGCAGAGCCTGGTTAGCTCTTTGTGCTAAGCTAGGCTAATCAGCTGCTGGCCGGCGCTTCATATTTTACACATGTGCTCATGTTCCAAAATGATGAAATATTTCTTTTAAGATGTTTTTTTACTTTGAATGAAAATCAAATGAGTAGAAATGAATCATACCAGTACAAGGGAGAGTGGCTTTATTTTATGATCAGAAGACATTAAACTGTTGACATTGATTGTGTTATGTGATATATGAAAATAAAAGTTATATTGAAGGGAAGCGTCTCATTAACATTCTTTGTCATTCCATAATTAAACAGAGTTGGATGCTAAGGAAGTCTGCGGGTTTATTGTTGCAGGACATCCCAAAACTGCCGTCCACCCGAAACCCTCATCCGTTTCATCAGCGTGCTCCGTGATGTCATGGAGCTCAGGGCAAAGGTCATGTGCAGTTTCTGCAGAATGAAAAAGGCGTGTCATTAGGGTGCAGCCTGAAGCGGGATTGACAGTTGCTTGCTGTGTGAATATTCCAAAGATGTCTCCTTGAACATAGGATAGATTCACATTAAGTCTGTCTCTAAACAATTTGAGGCAGACACAGTCACCTCATTCAAGAATAGACTTAAGACTTTCCTCTTTAATAGTGCTTATAGTTAGGGCTGAATCAGGTTTGCCCTGGTCGAGCCCCTTGATATGCTGCTATAGGCTTATAGGCTGTTGGGGGATGTTTAAGGATACACTGAGCACCTATCTCCTCTTCTCTCTCTCCTTATGGATGAATTTACATCTTTCCATTGCACCTTATTAACTCTGCTTCCTCCCCGGAGTCTTTGTGACTTCACGTCTCATAGGGTCCATTGGACCTGGAGGTGTCTGCTGCCTGGTGAGCCGGCCTCCCGCGTTGGCCCTGCTGATGCGCCCCGCCCCCCCTCCTCTCTACCTCCTTCTGTTTCATGGATTCTGTTTTCATGGATTCCTGATCTGATGTGAGGTCCTGGGACAGGGATGTCGTATGTGTACAGATTGTAAAGACCTCTGAGGCAAATTTGTAATTTGTGATAATGGGCTATACAAAATAAACTGAATTGAAAAATTGAAAAATGAAATGCCCATATCCATGTTCATAAAATATACACATGTATTTTTTACTACATACTGCAGCTACCCTTTTCCCGCCCTGTTCGTACAGTTGCATGCAGTCTGACTTCAATTGGCACAGACTACTTTGTCCCTCTTGCTCATATATCTGCTATGCTAAGGATTGTGGGTTAGAATAGCATGTTGCATTTGACATATGAATTGGGACACACTATAAAAAAAAAAGTGTCATCCTAAATAGTATGGTAGTATGGTTGCTTTTGTGTGTTTTTGTAAGAATATTGTTTGGCATTTCTGCTTTATTTTGAAAATGAGCGAGACAGGGGGAGGAACACTTACAGTTTTTCTAGCTTGCAGTGCAGTATTTATACTCCACGCTTCTTCAAATTGTACGGCCACTCCTTTCTTTATTTACCAAAGGGGCATTCAAGAGGGCAAAGGCCTCTTTCAGTTTTCAGAGACTGCAGGGAATTACAAGGTTTTCCTACATTTTCCGCAGTATACTTACAGCACTTGTACAGCCTGTTCAGCCTATCGATGTCATTTCTGCTCATTTGGGTGGCCTGGCCGAAGGACACATTGCTGTTGGGAATGGGCACCATGGTGGGACGGTTGTTCTTGGAGAAGGCGTACCTGGGGAGTCACGGACACCAGCGGGTTAGGATTGGGGAGTTCTGTGATGTGTCATGTGGTCATGTTTAAAAGCAGATCCACGTTAGTTGTGCTACTCTTCCAAAGTCCCTGATGAACCACCTCTATGGCAAATCACTGTCAAAATTCGAGAGCGCAAATGAGAGCATTTAATTTACTTTGCCGAGCGCTTTTACATCACTCCGCGAGCAAAAGTCACTCTCGCACAAGCTAAAGTCGCGCGCGAATTTTTAACCTGTTTGCTCGCGAAACTTTAACCTGCTCGACAGCGAGCCTGTTACCTGCTCTGTCGCGAGTAGTTTTTCTTTTTGACAGTAAGTGGGAAGAGCTAGTCACCATTTTATCTCTACATCGAATTGGATTAAAGTTCCTAGTAGGCGGGATAAAGCTATTTTGCGATCGGCAAATAATTACAGAAAACAGGGGAGCCAGTATGAGGCATGGCTGACCACAAGGAGGTAACGTATATCTTCTAAAACCTATTTATTTAGTAAGTGATTGGTGTAACATTTATCATGTTCTTTGCTTTACAGTTATCTTAGTAATTTTAATATCTCTCTTTGGGTTACTCCACGCCATCAGAAGACCGGGTGTGATATCCAGCCAATCCAAGGACGAGGATTGTAACCAATTAGATGTAGAGATACAATGGTGACTAGCTCCGCACACTTACTGTCAAAAAGGTAACAGACTCGCGAGCGAGCAAGTTATGCCGCTTTACTCGCGTGAGTTTCGACGCCAGACAAGTTGTGCTGCGTTCACACCAAACGCGCGACCAGATCCCATGCAAAGTCAATGCACAGATGCGTTTAGACGCGAAAAGGGGGCGTGGCTTAGCTCCGTAAAAACTGTCTAAACGCGTCTGTGCATTGACTTTGCATGTGATCTCGTCGCGTGAAAAAATCGCAAAAAGTTTGGTGTGAACGCACCATTAAAGTTTCGCGAGCGAGCAGGTTAAAAATTCGCGAGTGGGACTTTTGCTTGCAGAGTGATGTAAAAGCGCTCGTAAGTTACACGCAAGGCTGTTTGATTTGCGTGCACGCATTGGCTCTCATTTGGACTCTCTTGACAGTGATTTGCCATCTTGTTCAGGCCATTAGACTTCCCTAAAGTCAGCCAGTGAGATAGCCTCCAGGGTGTCCTGCTAGTGGGAGAAGTCGCTCATATCGGAGCACATGCTGATTGAAGTGATAATAATGAGAAGCATACAAAGAAACACTGATAGCTACTACGTCTATGCAGAAAAATGGAAATGTGTGAAGGACACAAACGTGACATCATCCATACTTCTCATATTGCATGACAGAGCTGTAGTCATAAGAAGTTCCCTGGTTCAGGGTGGCAATCTTATCGAAGTTGTACTCCATGCCTGCAGTTGAGAGAAAACTGTAAGTGCGAAATCACAGACATTTACCATTTTAAAGTGAAGTTAGAAGATTTGTATTTCAGTATTGCAAACATGAGGGTGAAAAGCGTTTTTTTAATTTATTTAGAACTCTAATAATATGCTCTTCCCAATACTGGTATGATTTAAGATGCAGTTCTACTTATGGCCACTAGATGGTGGCTCTTTAAAAACACAGACTTTACAGAAATTCATACAGAATCCACTTTTATGAGTTGGTAAATTACCAGCAAAATCACTTTATTACATCATCTTACGATTTTGGGTCTAGTTATTTCCCTTTTTCCAGACAAGATCCAGTAAATGTGGTTTAAATGTGCTGGGCTCGAGAGGCCGCTTTGTGGGGAAAGCCCGACGCTCGCAATGAAAATGTCCTCTGAGTGTGAGAAAACAGCAATACGTACAATCAAAGCCTTTGGGCAATGAAAGCAGGTGCCACAAACCTGATGCAGATTGCCCCACTGTTATCTAATTGGCTATTTGCCAAGTACTGTTGTCGTCATTTGCTCGGTAATCTGGGGCCAAATGGGCCTTTTGCCCCTTTTATTCAGGTTTAACTCAAACAGACCAAAAACAAAGTCACGATGTTATGTATGCTGAAGCCGGCGAACCGTCGATGATGTTCTCCCACTGCACCCGGATGTGGTTGTCCCTGTCGGAGCGGGTCTGCTCGTGGTTGAAGCCCAGGGCGTGGAGCAGCTCGTGCTGGACGGTGCCGTGGTACAGGCAACCCTGGCGGCTCAGAGACACAGTCTGAGCACCGCCCTGGCGACCCACGAAGGAATAGCAGCTGTCGACGCACAAACAAGACACCCGGCGGTGTTGAGAAATCACACAGAATATCACCATGCATGGCTGTAAAGTGCCGGCCTACAGGCCTTGTAGAACAAAAACAGTTGAAGGAAAAAAAGTAAGAACATAAAAAAAGTTGGACCCTTACCCGTCCCTGGACTCGATGCTCAGCCACTCGTTGTCTCCATTCTGGTAGGGTCTAAAATGAATGCAGGAAACCGTGGAGAAAGACTCCAGTCCACGAGTGATGATGGACTGCTCTCGAGAGGCTGGCAGGGCAAATTTGAAAGGTTGAGAATATCTGTAGCAGCAGAGCTTTATCTTCACCTGAATGATTTATGTTCTGTCATTGAACTGCACAATGCACTGTGTCACTGACAGCTTCGGGTCTTTATTATCTTGCAGGGCATTACGGAGAAATAAAACCTTTTTTGGTCCCCATAAGTCAACTCGTGTGGTTGTACAGAAATCAAAATATTCATTTGGAAGTGGCCGCAAGGTCAAAAAGAATACATTTAAATAGAAGAATCACTGCTCACAGTAGTGGTTGGCGATGTAATAGGGGATGTAGACCTTCCCATCGGTCCACTTTCTCCACAGGCAGCTCCTGGCGGTGCAGGGGTCGGCGTTTCTGTCGGCCTCAGACTTGATGGCGATGTCGCCTTGGATCAGGACGGGCTGGTCCAAGTCGGGGTCTGCAGGACCAACACGGGCGTGAGTGGGGAAATATACAGCGGGGAAACCAACCGTTTGTTGTACTGCACAGATTGGCGCTTTGCAAATTGTTTATTCAGTGGTACGTTGAAGTGTGCTTTCAGTGGAGCAACCCTATGTTTACAAAACAAAATGGTGCGTTCAATGGAAGCCTTTTTTAAAGCAATATGTCCTACCGTGACCTCGACGACGTGGTTACGGTTCAGGTCGGGAAAAGCTCTACTCACTGCGGTCTCTGTTGGCTCGCTCCAGCAGCTCACCAACAGAAAGCTCCCTGGATGTGTCCTCCTCAATGGCAGCCACATCTGCACAACATATGGCACAGTGTCAACTGAGCTGAGTGAGGTCAGGATCACTTTCACTTCAAATACATTTGCACATATACAATATACTGTATATATTTTATTTAATAAGTATTGATAAAGAAGGGCTTTAATTTCATTCTCACCTTCCTGCACTCGTCCACAGCGAAATGGAAAAGAAGAAGAATCAACAGTTATGGAGACAGAATACAGATCAGCTCTTACTATTATGCACTGGCTCCTGCAGCTGTGTGAAATGTTGTAATATTTTGATTCTGAAGGTTTTGATTGATGAAAAAGTATTATGTATATATATATATATATATATATATATATATATATATATATATATATATATATATATATATATATATATATATATATATATATATATATATATATCATTAACGTTTCACAACATGGACTTATTTAATAATGACTTTATATATTGAAAATGTTGAGGCTCCATGTGTTTCAGCCTATAAGCGGTTTGGATTTTTGGTTTTGTTGCCTTTACGCGTCTGGAAATGTCCACATATCTTTCAAAATGTTCTCTGTAGCTTTATACTTGAACTTCAATCAATGTCATCGTCAGACTTTAATCTGTAAACTAGAGCTTTTCATTTTCAAATAATTTATATTATATAATCAATAACTAATATCCATTTGACATCTTAACATTCTCTGTTTTTAGAGCAAACAAAACTGCATGTATAAATAAATAAGTAATACGAATGAAATTAGATAAAATACAAAAAATGAAATACAGTATGTCTCTGTTTTTGGCTCCAAGACATGTCTGTGTTGGTTTCCAATATGTACTTGTTCCTTTTGGCCTGATTGTCTCCAGCAGTTGATGAAACATTAAATATGTAACATTGTTCTCGATCTATTTCCCTCTTTCTGGGTGATTTATACTTTCCTAGGTGGAGCCTCAACCCGAAAACATTATATTTCAAATAAAATAAAGTGTTGTGACAGGATTTTTGTGTGCCTCTTTTTCCACATTAATGACATTGGTTTGCGATTGGCCGGTTTGGAGCTCCTTCATGTCATGGAGTGAATATCTTACCTCGGCCCAGGAAGAGGACACCAACAGCAGGCTCACGAGAGACCAAGAGAACACCAACATGGCTGCAACCAGAGAGATTGAAGAAGATTAATCAATAATAATTAAGATTCATTATTAATCATTCTAATCCATCTAGGTTATATGACCTATACTGTGACTGATGGGGTTCCAACCTGAAGCCTCTTCAGAGAATGAATACCTTGCTTCTCCCCGGGGACACTTTTTATACAGTACAGGTACTCACACACAACATGATATATCAGAGAGTGCAAACACACCTTTATCACCGTGAAGGGAACATTCTGAGTCTGAGAAGCACTGCGACTCACACAGGTGTGTCCATGGGTGGGTGCAGCACAGTGGGGCCTTTTGCTTTTCTCTTTTATCTGTGCAGCTGTGGAAATAGTTCTACATATCCAACAGTTCTTTATTAGTCTAATTGAAAAACAACATTTGTGAAGTAGAATTAAACAAAAGAAAAGCTCAAATATCTTAAACATTTCTTTCAAAGTAATATATAAATTCTTGTTTTTCATGCGCTGGTCAATTTTGAGATTTGGGGCTATTTGGGCTTCTTTGCTATCTTCTTTCAGACTAGTGGAAAGTGAACACCCACAATACATTTCTAGATTTTATTTTATTACTTGGCCTATTTGCGTCAACATTTCAAAGAATCAAAGAATCTCCTTAATGTTTCCTGGTGATCAACATCATTAAAGATATTTGGCCTTCTTCCACTGTGGTGTCTCCCCATAACTGAAGATGACATGAACGTATTACTGTATTGTACCATCAACCAAATACAGCATATTGTATTTACAGTCTAAAATTGGCCTCCATTGTTAGTATACCTTTTCATAGTGTTCACGTGCTGATTTTTAACTGATCGATTTGGTTACAGGTGTTTTCACAGGTGCATTCTGGGTGTACTTGATTGACGATTGAGTGTGTAATTTCAATGGCAGTGTTTAGCAAAATTTAATGATGTGTCTGCGGTTAAGCCTGGTCAAACAGATAGACTACATGAGGGAATAATTATGCCAAGTCTTGGCGTTTGCAAAAAAGAAGAACAAAAACATGCCTGATTGTATACAGATTGTAAAGCCCTCTCAGGCAAATTTGTAATTTGTGATATTGGGCTATACAAAATAAACTGAATTGAATTGAATTGAATTGATTGTTGAAAAAGGGATTGGGTCCGGCTCACATCGTCATAGAGCCACTTCCTCTCAAAGGTGTTGGAAGGGGTCTCGATCTAGTCAAGTTCTTTCAAAGCCCACCCTGTCACATTTAGGTTCCTGCTAACCCTCCTGTATGGGGTCAGATCAGTCTCAATAATTGCAAATGCACACAGAGAGACTCACAAATGCAAACACAAAGATTCACAATTCGCAAATGAGGGCGACATCTGATTGGCTACAGATAGGTCTATGTTGAAAAAAATATCGACCTAGTCCACTCTTCTTCTCTGTGCGGTAGGCACGGCCTATTACACAGTACATTTTTACAAATGAGCGATTGGCAGAAATCTTCCTGCATATCAGTGATATTTGGTGCTCTGGTCCCATCCCACTTTCACAGATTCCTGGCGCCAAACATAAAACGCACTTTGGACAGTATTTTGGCACAGGCCTTAACCTCCCACGGCCGTATTTGGAGTCCCAACACCCCACGCCAACTTTCCATTAAACAGAAAGTGCACGCAAATAAGTGTCCACATACTTTTGGCCATACAATGTACTTTTTTTGAGGGTGCGTTTTTTCTTTTTAGCTTAATTGCTTATTTTATCTGAGAAAGAAATCTCACCTCAAGGTCCATTTTGTAGCTGTCCTGGAGCTTTCCATATGATCACATGGGCTTCGTCAACAGACGGGTTTTGTCCTAAGTGGAGAATGTGTGTGTGTTAAATGTAATCACTTTCACAATTAATTGTACTATCGTCCTGATTCACGCATCAAACGTCCTCATCGGCTTTTCCATGCGTTATGTTTGAGAGTCTGAGTTTGAAACATCTGTCACTCTGTCTGAGAGAAAGAACACACACACCCTGCTCTGCTCTTATCAGTGTGGGACATTCAACACACTGGCAATGTAACCCCCGCCCGCCTGCAGCAGGAAACTGATGAGACAAGACCAGACAGGCACATACTGTACGTAGCTACTGGGGACGGTTCATTGCATCCATAGCTAATACGGACGGACAGAAGGATGACTGTTGTTGCAGGAGAATGGAAAGAAGGCAGAATATGATTATGCAGAATATGATTATGAACACTGTAATTAATTTATTAGGCTCAATGTTTCAGGCTAAACTTAAATTATATAACTCATCAAACCCGACACTGGGGAATGCTCAGCCTCACCTGTCTGAATGGAAATGATGATAAATTATGTAGAAAGTGTTTCCTCTCTTCAGCTCTGCTGACTTTAATTCTATCCAGAACACAAGTTATTGAGGGAAATAATAGATCATGAAAAGACAAATCTTTTTATAAATGAAGTTGTTTGTAGTCCTTTTGTTGTTCAGACCAACAAAGTTTTAGTAAACAAATCTAATATAACTTGAGTTTTTAATCTGTGATCCGTCTTCACTGTGGTATGAAACTCCAGAGATGTTGAGAACAATCAGATCAGCTGCATCGACCAATAAAATAAATGATGAAATACATGCATAGGCGGTTAGCAGACTATATGACCGTGAAAAATGAAGCATATTGTACTGTATGTTAGAATGTTTTGATGTGAGGTTCCCTTTAATTTTCTCGAAAACTGTTAAGTCAAATATCTATGGACACACGCACACACACACACACACGCACACACACACACACACACACACACACACACACACATGGTGACAGGCAGGGCCCAAGTGAAGCCTCTGTTCTCACTTGTGGTACTACATGACAGAGCCGTGATTGTAGGGAATGCCCTGGTTGAAGTCATATTTTCTATTACATTGAGACTTTTTAAAGAACATGAATGAAATGAATACACGTTTGTGGATGTCAGGAGCACAAGAAGACTGTTGTTGTACATAACCTTTATCAGCTCACAGACGGCTACAGAACTTCTACTCAAAAGCAGGAGACTAAAACAAAGATTATTGATTCATCATTTATTTATCCTGAACTAGTTTCTGTTTAGAAGTGGACTTTTTCAGGAAGCTACAGAGTGTTTGAAAGTCAGTTTGAAAGGGTGGGGAAAACAAGACCATAAATAATCGTCCGTGCAACTGCCAATGGCTGTGAACGAGGACGAGGAATGAGAGGGCACCTCAACAGTTCCTTATTGTTGGTGTGCTAATCCCTGTTCTAGAGGAACCTTGGGTTTCACTTGTTTTTTCTTGGATTAAATTATGGAGCAAACACACACAGGCTGATGTTAAGATATGTGAATACTTTTTTTATTATTCATTATTAGTATATGTATCAAGCTCACAAGCAGTTAGTTATATTGGGGTACATTTATGATGATGGACACTTTTATTTCTCATAAGGACAGCACAAATTAATTTCATCAAAGCTTCAATTAAAGCAAGTTCATTAAGCGCAAGAGGCATTTCTAGTTTTCCTCGTAGATGATCAAAAGAAAGAAGTTGCATCACTTTGTCTCATTTCCTCTTGATTTCCTGTTGGAAGGAAAAAGGGATTTGTTCAAACTCTTGAATGAATGCACGTACATGTGCACTAACACATGGACATGCACACTAACACACGGGCGCACACACTAACACATGGACATAGTGGTGGTGCAATCACTATCTTAGAACGGCAAGACGCACACTTTACAACAAATAAAAATAGCAACTCTTCCCTTTGCAGACAGAATGTACAGCCAGGCTCATCTGAGTATCATACTTACGTTACATCGCGTTGACGATAGACTTTCATCTCTAGAGGAAATGCTTTCTTTGCACAGGTTTCAGGTCAGGCCTGGAAGCAGTCGAATCTGACATGAATTCAAAGAGACAGCAAACTCTGTAAAAGCTGCTTGCTTTCCTCATGCTACTGCTACAATGCATACACACATATACAGGTGTTGATCTTCCCCGGGTGTTCAATCCCACTTATATCCGAGAGTACTGGTGGGAGCCAGGTAGCAACACAGAAGTTGAGTTGGGGAGGTTGTAAAAAGATACGTACTGCAGCGATAGAGGCGGTTCACCCGAAGGATGTCCGTGGGACTCATCTGGGTGGCTCTGCCGATGGCGACATTGCCGTCGGGGATGGGAACGATGGTCGGCCTCCTGTTCCTAGTGAAGGCGAACCTGTGGTGCAATAAACACAGAGGCTATGAGGGGTTTGAACTGTCCACCTGGACGGTTTTAATGACCTCTGAGAGCTGATGAGCTTAAAGCTGCATTAAGAAGTTGAAAGCTGAAAACATGTCGTCTGACACAAAACCAGCTTATGAAGTCGTTACGGCTGACATGTTAGCAAACAAGAGAAACATCATTATTTAGACGCGTTTGTGTCCTGATGGCCGGAAAAAAAGGTTCACATTTTTTTAAGTTTGTCTCAAAACAATATTCACATGCTGATAACAACATTGCAATGAAAACCTTTTAAAATCTTCAGCTGAACATTACAATATGTTTTCATATATGTGAGACGCTACCTTCCATAGTGCATGACAGAGTTGTAGTCGTAGGGAGTGCCGAGGTTCCTTGTTTGGATCCTCCTGAAGTTGCTCTCCATACCTGTAAATAATCACACAGCTCAATCAGATGTGTTTCCACTACACAACTGCTACAATGATATATGATAAAGTCATATTATGATCTGATTTGATATCATTTTTCAGCTTCTTAATTTAATGGTGGTTTCAACTAAAACATGTGTACATGCTTTAATGTTCAAAAACACCATTATTTTTCTCAAACTGTCTGTCTGGATATACCTATATTCTGATTGGTCAGTATTTCCAGTCTTCTGCATCTGCGTTGTCGCCTTCTTCACAGCCGGGTACTCACTGGATGGGTCCACTACTCAGAGTTTAAGGTACTGCTACTGGTGACTGTTTACTTGTGACATCACAACCTTGCGGCTGACGGCTCTTTTTAAAGGCAGCGTTTCTGAATACGGGCCGTGTACATTTTTTTTACATGAATTGAGCGTTTTGATATACGTTCACTATATCTATAAGGCCTAGACTGGATTTATGATTAAAAAAAGAAGTGGGAATCTAACTTTCTACAATATGAGACCTGAAACCTTTTTTCTCTTGAGAGCTTAACATTACTGAAGGTCAGTTGTGTTATTTGTGGAGATCTTATTGTGGTTGTGTCTATCATTTGAAAAATTCTTGACTAAAGTTCCATTATTGGTCATAATAATAATAATGGACCTGTACTTGTATAGCACTTTTCTAGTCTTCCGACCACTCAAAGCGTTTTAACACTACATGACATCATTCACCCATTCACACCCATTCATACACTGATGAGAGGAGCTAAGGCTCCACCTGTCCATCAGCAGTAACTAACCTTCATACACACATTCACACACCATAGACAGAGCTACAGGAGCAATTTGGGGTGAAGTGTCTTGTCCAAGGACACATCGACGTGGGCTAGCGGAGCCGGGGATCAAAACGCGATCCTCTGATTGAAGGACGACCCTGCTCACCACTATGCCACAGTCGCCCATAATAACCCACCAGGAATAACGTTCTCCAGCAAGATGCGAACATGCTGGTCCCTGTCGGACCGGGTCTGCTCATGATTGAAGCCCAGGGCGTGCAGCAGCTCGTGTTGGATGATTTGCCGGAAAACACAACCGCGGCGACTCAAAGACACAACCTGGCCTCGCCCCCGACGCCCGATAAACGAGAAACACCTGAAAGAGAGTAAATCAAACCTCCAAACAGTAAAACAGATGAAGCAGCACCATTGGGAATAAGTTACATTGTAAATAAGGGTCTATAAGATCATATTCATGAATGTATATGTGATACGTATGTTGGGGTCCGTACCCGGAGCGTGACTGGATGTCCACAAAGTCCACCTGTCTGTTGTAGGGGGTGAAGCGGATGCAGGTGGAATCAGCAAAGGAACGTAGACCTTGGATGATGGTATCTCTCTCTGTTTGGCCTTGACAGGAAACAAACCCCCAAAAAACAATTATTATCAGTTCAGTGGGTTTTATTGATTTAATCTTCTACTTAACTCTGCCATCTTAGTCAAATTTTATTTTTAGGTAATAGCAACACTAATTGTCTTCCTCCTTGTGTAGACTATGTGTTTAGGCAAAATACTACTACTACTACTATTACTATTACTACGACCACCACTGCTTCTACTAGCCTATTAGTACTACTACTACTACTACTACTACTACTACTACTACTACTACTACTACTACTAGTACTACTACTACTACCACCACTGCTTCTCCTAGCCTACTAGTACGGCTACTACTAAAAATACACAAGTGTGCATGTGATATTGGTAAATGATGGAACCAACTGCCAAGAGACGCCAATCGCTCCTTCCCCATGTCCTACCCCCCTACCTCTGGCACTCTTGCATTAACCATGCCCATCTTCTAAAGTGGCCTACATGTTTATCTCAACTATACACCTGTAAAACACAGTTTTCAATGTATCGCGGTGACAGAATCTGTCCACAGAAAGACTTATAAACACCTGACTGTCCTGAAGTGCTGACCCTGAAGTACTTAAAACCACTTATGTGGTAGTCTCTGACGTCTCCAGGACCAGATGTTGCCATGACGACACACACACACACACACACACACACA
This sequence comes from Cyclopterus lumpus, assembly GCF_009769545.1. NCBI lineage: Eukaryota > Metazoa > Chordata > Actinopteri > Perciformes > Cyclopteridae > Cyclopterus > Cyclopterus lumpus. Next base: position 3,629,590 of record NC_046968.1, on the reverse strand, counting down.
CACACACACACACACACACACACACACACACACACACACACACAGACTCCTGAGGTGAAAATGGTACACGGCTGGTAAAAAGAATCCCTGCCCTCAGTACTTACTGTAGTCCCTGGAGATGCGGTAGGGTACGTAGACGTTGCCATCGGTGGCTTTGGGCCACAGGCAACCTCGTATTGTGCAGGGATCAGCGTTCTGTAGACCTGTTGGCACTGCAATGTCACCAAACATCACCAGAGGGTCATCGAAGTTCTTTCCTGCAAAACGACGTAAGCATAAGTGAGAACATGTTGTCATCATTTTTATTAAGCTGCATTTCATTTTCGTGACTAAACGGCGGTGTTAATTCTGAGTCTGATACAACAACGCCTCCCCCACCAACACAGTCTCAGTACGGGAAAGTCACAAAATATATTGATTGGTGAAGATGGATAACTTTGGGCTAAGATATATTTGGTCTCTTTTTTGTGCATGCTCTGCACGACTTTCAAACTAATATATTAAAAGTACACCATGCTGTTTTCTGTCAATTGGAACGACATAAGTGAACTAAACAGATGTTGGGTTTAGGCAACAAAAGCACTAATTTAGTTTAAGAATCCGTCACAAACTCGTCACTTAACAACAGCGCTTTGGGCCACGCAGACTCCTGGTTGACCCTTCCACCATAATTTGTCTTTCTCAGTAATCAAAACTACCCCACTAGATCTGACTGTTACATAATAGCATGGAAGCATTTCATTTGTGTGACCAGCACAAAAATGGATCCTTTAATTGCTTAGTGACATCAAATAATTACAAATTTGTGTCCACGTACCTAAATTGCAAGATTGCATTTTCATATTTCGTCTTCATACTGTCTGCAACACCAGCATTATGTTATATTTCTAATTTTTTTTTCATTTCAATATTCACTCCTATTTTTACGGTTAGATTATTAATATTGTGCATTTTCTTAAATGAAGAAAGAATAAAGCAGTGCCGTGATGAACATACCAACATTAATATTGGCCTTCTCTAACAGCGTGGAGACGCTGAACTCGTCATCCTCAACGGTGTTGCCTGTGGAAGAGAAACAATTGGTATGAGGTTCTTGAAGTACCACGATATATATTTACATAATTTTCACTTTCTGAAACTCTCTTACCAGAGTACTCCTCACTCTTTTCAAAAGGACCCTGTGATTAGACAAAGTTGGTTAATTGTCGATGACGGAATAAAAGATGTAAATAGATAGATAGAAATAGCATGTAGTAACTAAACTATATTTCATGTTCACGTCATCTTCAAGACAGAGAAATATACATTTGAGCATTCCTGCATTTCATTAGATTGGAATGCAATCAACAAACTACAAAGTATGACGTGCAACACAGAATCACATTTAGCTTTTAGACATTGACTAAATTGTCTTTAAGAAACAGTTTCAAATTCCCCACGATTCAATTAAAACAATAATTTTAATCACTGTACTGTACATTGTAAATTATTGAAGAAAAATGTGGGACTTTTTAAATTTCTAATGTTTCATATTTCATTTCAAATTGTGTCATAATAAATGTTATGTATTTACATCTAATAATCAAGACATAATTAGTGTGCTTACCTGTATGGTGAAACTGTGTACGGAGCAGAAGAGGACACAGAGTGCAGCCGCCTGGAGGATCATGGCTGGTTATAGGACAGCAGCAGACCGAGTCTGAGGGAACAGAGGTGTTTATAACTTATATAGGAGGGAAATGTAACGAACGTCCATCCTAATATGGAGCAATGCTCACCAAACACTTGTTGACAAATTCAGCCCAACCAGAAGTGGCAGTTATTACTTCAAACGGACTGAGGTTTGTGTAAGATGTGAGCTTTGTTTTCTTCTGTTTGTCCCCAGGAATGAACCAATTACATATTTTATGAGAAACAGGTCAAATTGATCAATTGATTAAACATTATCTTGTTTGGGACTTCAACAGGAAAAACAAGTTTTTAACGGAGAAATATTGTTTTTCATGGACTGGTCAGTTTTGAGATTGTTCTCATCTTTCAGTCAATATATTTTATCCTAAATTCACCAAAGATTGCTATGAGTTAATGTCTCATCTACATATTCAAACATAACTTGTATTTGTATAGCACATCTCAACAACAAGGTCATTCAAAGGGATTCCGTGTTAAAATGAGTCAGTTTCATACTGATATATATTCCTTTTTTTACCTGTCTTCAAAATGTATTGCATGTTACAAAATATTCATTAAAGGCTGTTTTCACAAAATGAGCCATAATTCTGCACTTCACTTACATACACCAAACGTTACAGGTTCTTTCTTATATATATTCTGCAGGTTTTCACAGAGGTGTTTGTTCATATATCATTCATATATCACCCAAATGCCCCCCATCCCTGTCCCCATGTCCAAGTCCTAGGGGATCCCCTCAAATATAAATGTATATAGCAACTAAAAGAAGAGGACATAGATGAGGAGTGGGCAGAATTAAATGTGAATAAAAGAGTGTGTGTATATTTTCCTTCATCCTTGAAATGTGGATTGGAAATCAAGGAGATGAATATATTGATGGCTGCGGACCAGGTTTGACTGAAAACAGCTTTTTTATTGCTGAGAGTGGAGGACATGTTTTGTTCAAGGATATATAATCTATTAGAATTAGTTTTTTAATTTCCAGTTCAAAAGGATAGTCTCCGTGGTGATAATGGTAAACCCTAAGGAGAAGACAACTTAAATCACGTACTGATTCTTTAGTGGTCCGTATGAAGCTGACCTGGTACTCGGATCATAATAATAACAGAACACCTGTTTACACAACCCTTCTGTGTGGTTACAGTCTGAGCTGCAGAGCTGAAAACAACGTTTTTGAGTTGACATGACTTCTCCAAAATGTGGGCCCGTTGCAAAGTGTGTTTGATTTACACACAGTCTGTATGTGTTACAAACACCTTAGAAAACAGGAACAAGGACCATGAGGAAAAAATGCTTGAATTAAAGATTGTTTCAGACTTAATAACAGTGGAATAGTCATACAAATATCATTGATGGAATGTAATTACATGTACTCAAGTACTGTACCGAAGGTACTTGTACTTTTATATTTCTTTATACTTCTAATTCAATACATTCTGGAAGCCAGATTTGTACTTTTGCCTGAACTACATTTATTTATCAGGAATGGAAAATAAATCTTATAATAAATGATGATGTTCTATTATGATATAAAGAGAATAATAATAAGCCCCACCTTTACCAGCTGCAACATTATAGTGACGAAAACATTAATACATCAATAATTACAAGCCAGGAGATATAATATGTATTATTCTGCAAAGGGACATTCTGCATAGTGAGTACTTTTCATTTTGGTTCATTTTCAAGTACATTTTGATGCCAATATTTACTTGTAACAGAATATTTCTACATTGTAGTATTGCTACTTTAACTTAAGTAATATATATGAGTACGTCTGTCAAAAACTATCATGAGATTATGTTCTGCTTTAATTGGATTGATCCCTCGTTTTAATAAAGCATAACTAATAAGTACCTTAAGACCAGTGAAAGACATAGCATGAAGTCGTGACTTCTGCATGGAAGCGTAACGGTCCCACATTGTGACTTTCTGTCATCATTCTGTTGCAACAACTTGTCATCACAGCCGGACATTTCCAAATATTACATTACATTACATTACATGTCATTTAGCTGACGCTTTTTTCCAAAGCGACTTACAATAAGTGCATAAAACCGTGAGTCCAAACCCAGAACAACAAGAATCAAGAAAGTACAATTTCTTCAATAAAGTTAAACTACAAAGTACTATCCGTAAGTGCCATTTAAGTGCTACTAAAGTGCTATCGGTAAGGGACATTTAAGTGCTACTACGGTATTTAAGTGCTACCTATTCAAGGTATAGTCGAAAAAGATGTGTTTTTAGTTTGCGCCGGAAGATGTAGAGACTTTCTGCTATCCTGATGTCAATGGGAAGCTCGTTCCACCAATGAGGAGCCAGCACAGCAAACAGTCGTGATTTAGCTCGAAGTGAAGGAGCTACAAGCAGATTGGCAGAAGCCGAGCGAAGTGAACGGGCTGGGGTGTACGGTTTGACCATGTCCTGGATGTAGACCGGACCCGATCTGTTCGCAGCACGGTACGCAAATACCAATGTTTTGAAGCGGATGCGGGCGGCCACCGGTAACCAGTGAAGGTCGCGGAGGAGCGGAGTAGTGTGGGTAAATTTCGGTCGGTTGAAGACCAGTCGAGCAGCTGCATTCTGGATGAGCTGTAGAGGTCGAATGGCATTAGCAGGTAGACCTGCCAAGAGGGAGTTGCAATAGTCCAGCCGTGAGATGACCAGAGCCTGGACCAGAACCTGTGCCGCCTTCTGAGTGAGAAGGGGTCGTATTCTCCTGATGTTGTACAGCATGTACCTACAGGAGCGTGTTATTGCGGCAATGTTGGCAGTCAGGGAAAGTTGAGTGTCGAGCGTCACTCCGAGGTTCCTGGCAGTCGGAGTCGGAACCAGCACTGAGTTGTTGAAGTTAATAGTTAGCTCGCTCTAGAGTTTTGGAGAGGAAGGGAAGGAGAGAGACAGGTCTGTAGTTGTTGACTTCAAATAGAGCATGTCTGTTGATGTCCCTAGAAGATGGAAGCAATAAGTGTGCAGGAGGCCCAACATACTGATTACCATGTGCTGGTGTCTGTTTAAAAAACTAAATGATTATGTTTGTGCAGAATGTCAAAAGTCAAAGTCAAAGTCAGCTTTATTGTCAATTTCTCGATATACCAAACATACAGAGGAGTTGAAAAAACGTTTCTCTCTAGTCCAACAAATAAAGTGAATACCAAATAATAAAGTGCAAGTAAATAAATATAAAAACATTGAGACAAATTATATGAAAAAAGCTATTATTATATGTATTTAGCATCACTCGGATATAGAGAGTCTTAAAGGAGACTCTTAAAGGAGACGAAGGAGAGAGTTCAGCTTCCTAACAGCCTGGTGGACGAAGCTGTTTGAGAGTCTGGTGGTGCGGGGGGCGGGGGCTGGAGTCGCTCACAATCAGGGTCACTTTGCGGGTGAGGCGGGTGTCATAAATGTCCTGCAGGGAGGGCAGTGAGGCACCAATGATCCTTCCAGCTGTGTTCACTATGCGCTGCAGGGCTTTCCTGTTGAAGTCAGTGCAGCTTCTGCCCCACACAGTGATGCAGTTGGTCAGAATGCTCTCAATGGTGCCTTGGTAAAAGGTGCACATGATGGGTGGGGGGTTCTTGCCTTCTTTAGTTTATGGAGACAGTAGAGGCGCCTCTGGGCTTTCTTTGCCAGTGATGTTGTGTTGGCTGTCCACGAGAGGTCCTCACCGATGTCCACCCCCAGGAATCTGGTGCTGCTCACTCTCTCTACATCAGCACCATTGATGGTCAGTGGTGGGTGTGGCCTCAATAACAATCTCATTGGTTTTGCTGTTATTCAGGAGGATGTAGTCTCTGCACCATGTGGTCAGAAGGCTGACCTCCTTCATGCTGACCGAACATTTTGAGTCACACCTGTTTGCTCTTTCCTGATGTTCCTGATGCTGATCTACGACAACATCAGCCCATAAAAACACCTAACTAAACAAGCGTGTGTCATTCATACACTTTTATTGATAATGTGTGAAATAAACTGAAACGTTGGAGGCAAATTAATTATCAAGCAGACACAAAATCCCTGCTTATGTTGAGGAACAATTCTAATTATTGTCTTTTCTCCTGTTATGAATATCAATGATTTGGTTTGTAGGCCTCTGTTGTGAATATTTAGTTCACACAGAGTCCTGATGCGTCCAACAGACACAGTGCAGACACAAAAATTGATTCTCACAGGGACCTTCTGGAATATTACAACATGTACAATACAGCTCCATCAAACCGTGCCATTAAATACATTTGCAATTACAGTTAGTAAGTTATAACATTTCATACAATTAATTCATCCAAAACTGAAGTGCCAATGAGGAATAGTTGTATATGAAGTGGCAACCTTGAACTTTCTGCAGCATGAAGTGAATTTACCTTTCATACAAGTGTTCAATTCCCACCCGTATAGAGAAGTGTACAGTAGGCATGGCTTCTGTCAGACTCATGTGTCCAAAACCATATGTGACTGATAAGCCTGTGGATTTTTGCTGATTCTTTCTTAGGAACAAGATAATCCATATTTGGGCTCACTGGCGCAGTCTAACGTGTATAAAAACCTGGAGGGAACCCTCAGCTGCACAAGTCCACATAAGGATTCAAGGTGAGTTCAACTGCAAACGTCTGCAGCTCAATATGCAATTCAAAAGTGTTCCCCTTCTTTCTACTGCCTGTTGTATTTGTGGTTGGTTCAAACAATGTCTCACCTCTGAATGGAGGCCGGAGCTGACTCCTGTCTGTGTCCTGCAGGTCTGCTAAGGATGGCTCGCATGTCTGTGTTCAGGTTCTCCGCTGTGGCTCTGCTGCTGCTGTCCGCCTGCTGTTGGGCCGACAATGAGGTAGATCTCAGTGAGAGAGGAGCAGTGAGATATCTGGTCCTTCGTCCACACTCCCACATGTTGTTAAAACATGTTGCACGTCTTCTGTCACGGTCACTAACATGAACGGCCTCCTGTCTCTCACATGAAGCCACTCGTCTTTTCCCATTGACAAAGCAGCTGTTAGGAGGTTAATTAGAGCATTTATTTACACCTCAGGGGAGTTTCCCTGTTGTTGTGTCATGTTTAGTTCATTTCTCTCAGATGATGATACAGTTTGTGTCATACGGTGCACTTTATCTACAAAGCTTCAGGTTCTATGATGCTGAACGTGTGTCTCATAATCTCTCTGTACTTCTGAGTGGTTTAACATGAAACTGCCACTTTAAGAAACTGTGTCACGTTGACTTTGAGCTGTAACTTCAAGTCCTGGTTTTGTTTCTAATGTGTTTGTCTTTCCTCCTCTCATCCCACGCTGAACCTGCAGGCAGGTATGTGATCTACTCTGATGATCAGAGCTGTTGTTCCGACATGCTCAGTACTGTAACCGTTGTATTTGTACACAAAGTGAACGTGCGTTGTTGTTGATGTCACTGTGCAGAGGACGTTGCAGAGGAGGACTCCGCGGAGCTTTCTGTCTCTGAGCTGCTGGAGAGAGCCAACAGGAATCTGAGTGAGTGAGCTGCTGTGGTCACCGTGCTCCTCCAGACAGCTGCTGATAGTTCTACTCTCTTCTTCTGGTCGCAGCACTTTAACAGCTGTCTGACCGGCTGCTGTGATGTGTTTCAGTCCGCTCCGCCGATGACCCCATCCTGATCGGAGGAGACATCGCCATCGACAGCGAGGCCGAGAGAAACGCCGACCCCTGCACCAGCCGAGGCTGCAAGTGGGGAAAGTTCACTGACGGGAAGGTCTACATTCCTTATTACCTCACCAACCACTTCTGTAAGTGTCACGCAGAGGCCTGGGAGGCCCATACACACACACGCACACACATGCACGCACGCACACATACACACACGCACACACACACTCACACACACACACACATACTGGAGGCTTTCACTTCTAATGCAGCAACTTTGACAAAAGGGAGCTTGAAAATCTATCAGATATTTGGGGCCCGTATGGTCCTCTGTATTTCACGGTAAACAGCTGATTGTTGTGTGCTGTGGTCCCACCAGCCTCCAGAGAGAAGGCCATCATCACCCGTGGATTGGAGTCCTTCTCTTCCTTCTCCTGCATCCGCTTTAGGCCCAGCAGAAGCAGCGACCGCGACTGGCTGAGCATCGAGTCCCAGAACGGGTAAGAAAGGAACAGTTGTGGAGCCGTTCACAGTTGAGAGCTTTCCCTGTGTTGTTCAACTCATCTCTGGTCGGTTCCAGCTGCTACTCCTTCGTCGGCCGTCGTGGAGGGAAGCAGGTGGTGTCTCTGGCCCGTAGCGGATGCCTCTACCACGGCACCATCCAACACGAGCTGCTCCACGCTCTGGGCTTCAACCACGAACAGACCCGCTCCGACAGGGACAACCACATCAGAGTCATGCTGCAGAACGTTCAGTCTGGTAATGCAGCTGTTTGTTCATCTGATATATCAGCGAGGAGAGCTGGTTAAGATAAGAACATTCAGAGAAGAGACACTGAATTGTTCCCTCTTATAAAACATGCAGACCTCATGTTGAATACTTCTGTTTATTAGTCGCATTCTGCCGCCCTTTAAGGGAGCTAACGGCTCCTTCACATCTCTTTGTGGCTTTAACGTCAACTATAATGTTGTTCTGTCTTCTTGTTATTTTCCAGGAATGGAGCACAACTTCAGGAAGATCGCCACCCTCAACCAGGGCACTCCCTACGATTACGGCTCTGTCATGCAGTACCACAAGTGAGAGCAAGAGGCTTCACTTGGGCCGTGCTGTTTGTCACCATGTGTGTGTGTGTGTGGTTCCCTCTAATGCTGTGTTCTCCTGCAGATACGCCTTCTCCAAGAACAACCAGCCCACCATGGTCCCCATCCCCAACTCCAACGTGAACTTTGGCAACGCCAAGGAGATGAGCCGCACCGACATCGCCAGGCTCAACACGCTCTACGGCTGCTGTGAGTGTCCACACAAGCACACTGACATCATCCATGTTCCACACGCTGCCTGTCTGTACTTTGTGTCCATCACTCACTGTCTGACCTGATCTCTGTGTTTTTCCCCGTTACAGAAGAAGCCCGCTCAGATGTCCTGACAGGACGCACAGAGGTAATATGGCCTCCTGGTGCTCTCTGAACAGCAGCAGCTTCAGACCTGAACTCATCACCTCAACAGTCATTGATGCCACAATAAAGAGACTTTGACTGGAACACGGCTCTCTCTTTGCATTCTTTCATCACGACCATGTGGGTTTCCTCAAACGCGGACTGAGCATATTCATTCAGTCATTCATGTATTTATTCAGAAGGTCCTGGTATGACTCCTTATACTTGTGATGAGGACATTCAAATGTCTCCAAGTTGTAGACTGAATATGTAAAGGAACTTACAGGAACTTAAGAGGATAACATCAAACACTTTAAAAGGCATCGGCCATCAATATAACGGCATCTCAGAAAGAGATTGTAATAAGGATAAACACACAATTGAATTCAATGTAATATAACAAACCAAGACAGAAATCTCGATGTAGTTATGAATTCAGACTTCAACCTGAACAGTCATATCAAGACAATTACAAATACTATCGCCTGAAGAATATATCAGGATTTGGAAAAACTTGCCCATGCATTTATCTTCAGTAGACTTGACTACTGTTATGGTGTGTTTACATGTCTCTGTAAAAAGTCAATCAGAAAGCCCCAGCTGATTCAGAACGCTGCAGCTCGAGTCCTCACTAAGGCTGCGGTCGAATAGTCAAATAATTTCCTCCTAGCGTCTATTCCTAACCACTTCTCCTTGACCTCTGTGGAAAACATCACAGGGTCAAGGAAAGATGGGAAGGAGAATACATGAGGAGTTAGGAAAAGACAACAGCGGTGTTTAACGAATCCGACTTCACTTTCACTAAACTACGTAGTTGTGAGGCATCAGCAGACGGCTGTTAGTGACGACGGTCTGCAGCGGTGAAAATACAATGTTCAGGAGATGGACTACAAAAAGGTAATCTTAGATAGAACATAAACAACCTGGTTCAAAGTATTATTTCATTAACAACATAAACAACCTCGTTCATTGTATTACTTTATTAGCAACATAAACAACCCAGTTCAAAGTATTACTTTATTAACAACATAAACAACCCAGTTCAAAGTATTACAGTTCAAAGTATTACTTCATTAACAACATAAACAACCCAGCACCCACCTACTTTATCAATGAGGTTGGAATATAAATGAAAGAAGAATATAAAAGTGAAACCAAGGGATCGTCACAGAGTATAAAGCTACTAAACTGTCTCATTGTTCACTTTAAAACATGCTATGTTCTCCCACTAACAATATAGCATATCCCTTTATGTTGTTATGGTTTGTATGCAGATTATAATCTGATCATAAGAATATGCAAAAAATAGTTAATGAAACACTACACAACTCAGTGTGGCCTAGAAGGGTTGACTTGATAGTGTTTGACCAGCTCTTATCATGGCGGCCACTTATACTTCCATTAGGAACCTTCCTAATCAAAGAGGACTATTTGACCGCAGTCTCAGACTAAGAAGTGGATTACATCACTCCAGTTCTGAAGTCTTTGCACTGGCTTCCTGTCTAACAAAGAATTGACTTTAATATCCTGCTTCTGGTTTATAAAGCACGTAATGGTTTGGGGCCTACATCCAATAATATACTAATGAAAGTTGATGGCTCATACATATCTGCACTCATTTTGTTTTGCACAGGTTGCACGTTATTGTTGTTTTTAAAAGATATTCAGTGTAAAACTCAGTTAAACTCTTTATTGCCAATAATCTTAATTTGTTTAGTTTTTCACAGGTTTCACTTTATTGTTATTATATTAAAAAATAGTCAGTGCAAAACAGGCTAATTGCCAAATATTAGTTATTTTTTGCACAGATAGAACTTTGTTTGCATTGTTCTAACAAAGTGATTGCCCTTTTTTGTCTGATGGAGCAATCTGGTTTACTTGAAAGTGATAGCATATTTCTTTATTCTATTATTTGAAAAAGCACAGAGGGAGGAGTCACAACCAGTTATTTCAATAACAATTCAGCATAGACCATTTTGTTAATTCAATTCAATTCAGTTTATTTTGTATAGCCCAATATCACAAATTACAAATTTGCCTCAGAGGGCTTTACAATCTGTACAAATACGACATCCCTGTCCCAGGACCTCACATCGAATCAGGAAAAACTCCCCAAAAATAACCTTTCACAGGGACAAAAAGAGAAGAAACCTTCAGGAGAGCAACAGAGGAGGATCCCTCTTCCCGAATGGACAGATGCAATAGATGTCATGTGTACAGAATGAACAGCATTACAAAGTTACATAAACACATTACATGAATATGACAATGTATAGAGCCTCTTTTTTTTTTCCGCTGACGAGCAGGTCGAAATAGTCGCATGAATTTCAAATACTGTTTAACTAAGAGAACGAGTAAGCGTGTCACGTTAAACTGATACGAAGAAAGGGTGACGTTAAACACAGGTAAAAAAGAAATTCGAATTTATAGTGACGACTATATCTAAGCGTGTTGAACACGTACCACAACGAAAGATGGGTGGTAAGCAAAGTAAAGGGGTTCCGGTGCCTAGTGGCCCTATTGTAGATATCATGACGAAAATACACTGAGAGGGTTGTGTAGTATTTTTACAGTACTGGTCTGATAAATTTGGGTTTCCCGTGGGGGGATCCCTGTCAAAAGAGAAACTTTTGATGTTAAAGAAATATATGGAAGAAGAAGAAGAAAAGAGACAGAAAAGTAAGAAAAGTATAAAAATCAAGGTATTGTTTGAAATGGATGAACAAAGAAAGTGTTGGGAAACTTGGATGAGCGAATGCGAATATAACGAGAAAAAAGACAAAGTACCAAGGTTTTAACAATGGCTCAGGTGCCACGTAAAAATAATAAAAATAAACCGCTGAATCTAAGTCTGGCAATCACTCATCTTCCTCCCATCACCGCAAATGGGGCACATTTCGATGAGCAGTTTACAATATTCTGTCAACAACTTATGCCCACAGGTGCTGAAATAGCGCGACCCCTGATGCATCACGGTACCCTACGCCAAAATCAGCAGGGCCATAGAAGGAGGAAATGGTCTCGAGGTTCTTCCCGTCGACGTTCTGTGGGGTCATGCTGACAATTTCCCCTATCAAGCACATCTTACTGCCCTAACCGAGAGAATCGCCGAAGAGTTTCCGGTGAAAATCGACGTGTCCATCGTCAACGGGACCAAGCAACGCAAAGATGAATCAGCAGGTGACTTCTACCACCAACTCCTAGAGGTGTGCCAGCTTCATGGGGGACTCACAAAACCAGAAGATGGCCCTGATGCAAGAGTAATGTTCATTTGCGAAAACTATCTCAAAGCAGCGTTCCTCAATAGTAGTACGGTTGTTACTTCTGCTGCTACTACTGCGGAGCTCTGTTGTCGGTGTTGCTGCTTAATCTCCGGCTAATTTGCTGAACGCACCCGCCATCTTTTTTTCCGAGATGCAAGCTCCACGTGTCTTGGACGCGACGGTCAGAAGCGGGTCCCCAGTTCTAGTTATGTCGAGAATATGTGGATGTTGTCTGGCCGCAGAAACGACCGAAGGTTGGGCTTACTACTGTGGCATCACAAGGGGACAGGTAGTGGAGGGGCGCTACAAAATGGCCACCAGGGCAAGAACTACATCTCCCAGCCTGCCTCACCGCTCACCCAGTTGCAGCTGCTTAAGGCACCTGATTGAGGCAGGGCTGGAAGACTTAAGAGAGAGTACCTGGGAAGGAGAGGGGACAAGCGGAAGGTGAACCCACAAGCACCTGGAAGAGGACGACAAAGAAGAGGACCTCGTAGCTTGGATTCACCAGTGTTGAGTTTTGTTTGGTTAACTAACCACTTTCTCCTCCGGGATGTTTTATGTTTTCTAACTGGACCTTTTTTTTGATACTTTGTTGTTTGGACATTACCTTGCTGGTGGGATGGGAAATAAACCTTTACTTTTTGTTAAATACCCTCGGACGTGCCTGTGTCCAGCTCTCTTTTTGCACCGCACCAGGCTAGCCTGTCCTAGCGACAGCCCGTGACACTACACTACAGAGACGGCGCCGGTCTTAGAGCTAGAGCACACAGGCATAAATGGGCATGTTACAGCGCTGTGTATGATAATGGATGGGTTACACTTAACTCTAGTCTAGAGGAATATACCAGGGATGTTGGTGGATACTATACGACTAGCTGGGAAGAATGCATGTCTGTGAGCGATTGGCGGCGGTTTCGTAGCGAGATCTGTGTGGCTCTTAATCAGGAACGCGATAAAGATAGCGAGACACTTTACTCGGCCGTATGGTACAGTGCTACAGGCTCAAAAGTATATTACATCACAGCCAGTCGCATCAACAAGAACCCCGACAAATGTATCAGTATAAATAGTTGTACAGACCACCAGACACCAACGGCGCACATCCGCCCGGATGCCCGGCCAATAAAATCGGGTCATTATCCAGTCTAGTGTTTTATCGTATCCCATGTGACCAGCCATCGGGTTATAGTGAGCCGCCTGGAAAATCATTTCCCGGCGGCTCTTCGGCACCAGCAACTGGGTGCTTTCCTCTCCTGTCTGAGCGTCACGGTTCACTCTGTACAGTCTGTCCCTAATCAATGAAAAGTGCGGATATGACTGTGCTGCGTCAGGGCGCACCAGGTGACCATCAATTCGTATCACTTGGTCGAAGGCTGAGCGTAGAGTATCGTCACGAGACTGCTCGAGTGGAAAATCCTCCATGGAGTGAAACTCGGGAGCCGGCGGAGTCTCCACAGGAGGCTCCGCCGGTTCCCCCTCCCCGTCTGCAGTGTCGGACGACCTCGTGTCGCCGCTGAGCACAGCACAGATATCACATATCCCTGTCGGCCGTGAACGCACCCCCGCAGCCTGTCCCATTAATTTGTTAAACCCCGGCCAATCTGTTCCCAAGATTAGGGGGTACGTAAGGTGGGAGCTAACCGCGACCTTCACATTATGCTTTTTCCCCCCGTATCTAATTTCCACTGACACTATAGGATACTCGTGAACATCCCCATGCACACACCTTATTTTCACCCACAATGCCTCCACCAATGCCCCGGGCCGAACCAGGCTCTGGTGGATCATAGACTGCGTACAGCCCGAATCCACCATCGCCTGATGTGTACCCCCCTGGATTCTTACCGGAACGCGGTACGTCGCTCCCGGACCGGGGGAGGGTGTTGGAGGGCCGGCAACCCGGATCACCTGGCCCACCTCCATCAGCGGACACTCTCTCCGGAGGTGCCCGGGCTGTCCGCACCTCCAACACTCCTGCCCTGGTGTTTGAGAACCCCCCTGTAGGTCAGGAAGAGTGCCGGTGTTGGCCGTGGTTGGTGGATCGGGGACCTGAGGGAGGGGTGCTGGCCTCGGCGCTAGCCGTGCCGGAAGCTGCGGAGGTAGCGTCCTCCGTGGGGCGGGTATAGGCCGGGCCGTAGCCGCCGCACGACCACCATCCCGCTGCCCGGGGGAATGAACGGCCAGGTGATCCTCTGCCAAGGTGATGGCGGTCTCTAGTGCCGCCGGCCGGTGACAGCGGACCCAGGCTGACGTTCGGGACGGCAGGCCGCCCACAAACTGTTCCAGGACCACCTTCTCCGCTACCTCCTGTGCCCCCACCGAGCCTCCCGGTTGCAGCCATCTGGTGGCGGCATCCTTCAGCTGCTGGGCGAAAACAAATGGTCGGTCCTCGGACCCCAGCCTGGCCTCCCTAAACCTCCGCCGGTGGTCCTCCGGAGACAGGCCCAGCCTCTCTATGACGGCTTTACGCACGTCCGCGTACACCTGCCTGCTTACCGGGGGAAGCCCCAGAGCCGCTGTCTGTGCCTCCCCGGCCAGAAAAGGCAGGAGGCGGACCGCCCACTCTGCCTCAGGCCAGCCACACGCCCCCGCTGTAGCCTCGAAGCAGTCCAGGAACGACTGTGCGTCATCCGCTGCGGTCATCCTGTGCAGGGTGATCCCCGCCAGGGCCTCGCTGCCGGTGGAGCTGTAGCTGACCGGGCGGCGATCTGCTCCAGGGCGAAGGTCTGCCTCTCAGCCTGGTCCTGGAGAGCCCTCAGAAAATGTCGGTTCAACTCCGCCTGCTCGTGCTGCATGGCTGCGATCCCCGCCAGCATCTGCCCCAGCGCCACGATCGGCTGGGTCGGCCCCTCGACGTGCTGCTCCTGGTGCTCCATATGCCCACCCACGTTTGGCTCCACTGTAACAGGTTCAAGGCTCGGGCAGGCACCAAAGAGGGCAACACACACAAAATTGTGAGGGCAGTAACAGTTTTTATTTACTTCTTCGTCACGCTTCTGGTAGCGACCGATCCGGGTCTCCGCTACCCGCACTCTCTCCTCTCCAGCTACTCCTGTTCTTATATGGAACATAAAACACAATTGATCCCAGCTGAGGCTCATTTACACATCATGACACCCCCGCTCCACCCACTCTGCAGCTGAGCCTAGCCACACCCCGCTGCCACAGTTCCCAATCACATTCAATTTCAATTAAATTAAATTTCAATTAAATTCAATTCACTGTGCTGTGGCGTGACTGGCCGGCGGTGCAAACAATGTTCAGACAGATTGACGAAGCGATCAGACGGGACAGAGTCGCAGAGCTATACGGAGAGGTTAGAAAACGCCTTGTGTACGATCAAACAACGCCTGGGTTTGCACGCTGGTGTGTATTTTTCCATACACTGTTTGGCATTTTTCCATGCCAAACAGTGTATTATAGAAACAGCCGTCTGGCATGGGCGGTTGTCATTGCTCCTATAAAGACATTCACATCCCTTATACGGGACCCCCTGCTGTCCGCATGTCTCAACCGTACCAAAGCAACCTTGTCTGAAATAAAGCAGAATTGGCGCACATCATAATGATCGCTAAACTGGGAAAATCATGCAGGGTCTGCAATTAACTCGCAGGAGGGCATATTATTTTGCATACTGAAGCAGCCCTACAGGGAATTCAGAAGCAGTTTGTTACAGCAGCGCATGGCTTTGTTGACTCTGATTTTGCTGGGATCGAGCCGAATGCCCTCTTTGGAGTAGTAGTCCTCCACATATTTAGCCCTGTCATCAGGTGTTTTAACTTGGCCTGGATATCCTGAGGCCTCCTGTTTACATTTTAGAAATGTACTTACATATCCTTTAAACAATGTGTCTGTCTTGTTGGGAAAATGCCACACTTCGTCAATGGAGACAATCAGGTAGCCCTTTTCGATAGCTTTCTGAAGCTCAAAGGAGACCCACACCCCCAACAGCTGTCTGTCACTGTCACTGTGTGTACAGGCTGAAGTTTGGTTCAATGTCTGGTCTGAATGCCAGGTGGCACACAGAGGAAACATGAGTTTCCCCTGACATCTGTAAGGTAAGACAGGATGAAACAACCCTTTTGGGGGGAGGACAGTACATTTTACAAATCCAAAATAGTTATCAATAGACTCCAGAAGCTGGGGGTGTCCAACGGGGTACTGTTTAGAGTTCTGAACAGTGGGATACAGACTAGTGAAGTCATAGTATCTAATTTTTTCGTCTGCGGCTGTATTGACCTTGTGGTACAGCTTCATAGCATTGGTGCACCCACCAAAGAGAGCCTCACGGGGATTTAGACGCTTGCGCTTTATGTATGTGGACAGAAATGCCTGTACAGGAGCACTGCTTCGTTTTAAGGAGGTCCACTCACACTCCCACATCATTGTCACTTGCATACCATGCTGTGTTTGTAGGACAGCTACTTTGTCCATAAATGATTTGTACTGTCTGCCATATGTGATTTTAGCAACAGGGTTCACATGACTTGACACATGACATTTCACACACCCGTGGTAGAAACAACCGGCAAATTCGTAGCACATGTTGTTTGCAGCATTATAACCATCCACATAGAAGGCGTGAAAAGACTGCTCGCCGTGATTGAGTGCGTGCTTGATCTCAATGTTCTCGACATGCGCGACATATTCAAGCCACTGCATGGATACATCAGAGTATACCTTGTTTTGGGGAGTGTACGCCCCCTCGTACATCAGAGCTACGGGGTCTCTTGGTAAAAACAATGTTTTGAATACACCCATGCAGCTGGAAGCCAGAGTGGTGAATGTGAAAGGAGCCAAATGTGTGCACAACTACCCCGCATGGTCACATTAGATGTGATGCCCTGTTTGACAAAATACTCTAGCAGAATATAGTTGTCAAAACCTGAGGCATTGTAGGCTATGAATGTGTACCCCGTATATTTTGGCTTGCGGTACCGCTGTACAAAGGCATCAACACATTTTAAAGTGGTGAAACAAAACTTGTCACCAGCCAGATCCATAGCACACACAAAATTGGCCTCATGCTTCCCCTTGTGAAACCGTGTCTCAAAATCAAACAAACAAACTTCTTTTCAACCGGCTGGATGAAACATGCATGCGGCTCATCGCTCTCCATCAGGGGCTCCCCGCAGTGGGCGCATGAGGGGGTTGTAAACTTGTGTAGTTTTTTGGCTAACTTGTATGTTTTGCCACAGGTCTCACAGTATTTGATTGTCTGGCATGGTATTACACCATGGACAAGCTCAGACCTCTTGTGCTGATCAAGACAGAATCTGGATTTACATATTCGTTTACAGCTATCACACTTCAGGGTAGCGACGGTACGGGCACGACACTCTGTGGTGAAACGAACATTACATCTCTGTGTACAGTTATGATATAGAACGGATTCATGTCACATTGCAGTAGTTGCATACGTATGATGCTCCGAAAAACCCTGTCTTGTTTTCAATCACATAGTAGTGGTCATCATGTAGATATAGCCATACTGTCTGGGGGTGCGGTGTCTCATGCGTCTGGAAACATTGCAAGCGTTTACGGCCTGCATTGTGGCGAAAGATTATAATCTTTACACTCAAAAGATTTTCAAAAGTCCCCACGTCAGAGAATGCGACACGATGCATGTGGTCAAAACCGGCTGAACTCTGTAACTGCTTGGCGCAAGTCAGCTTGACCGCCTCTGATGTTTTCAGCTGTTTATGATGTGCCAAACATATTGAGAAGCAGAGATTGTTCCCTCTATTACCTGAATTGTACAGGAAACGACCCTTCTTTGAAAGGATCTCGGCATAAGTGACACGACCCAGTTTTAGACGCCCTCCAGCACCCCCATTACTGTTTTGTGCTACTGTGACAACTAACTCCAGTTCATCGTCGGATATAGACTAATCATTGCTTTGAATAATCTGGGCGATCTCCTCCAGAAATAAGATTACATTATACGCGTTGCTCGCGTTTAAAATGGCTTGCACATCACTGGCCAACGATGGTCCATGCAACACTACATTCAATATGCTACCGGTTGGGGCTGTGTCTACAGCCCTATTGATTATACATCCCAAAGCTCTGCAAGACCCTCTCTGTCAGTTCTTTGAATTACCCTGGTAATGTCGCTGTACGCATGTTGTCATCATTGTGCACCTGCGGTATGTAGTCATACGTATGGGGTTCCGACGCTGCTCGGACTGTATCAATGTACGTCGGGTCTGGGTCTGGGGGCGGATGGAGTAAGGTGGGTGTACACGCTCCTACGTCACCATACATAACTGTATCTGATGCATTAGTCACATTTACACCCATCAAACTCCGCCCGGCCTCGGCACGCATTGTCATGCGGTTATCTGCCGCCTGTATCATCACAAGTTGCTGCGTTAGTCTGTCGGCCAGCTCGTCATGGGACATGGTAATGGTATACGGATGTATATTATCATTAACAATATTATCGACAGGGGTTAGACCATTAGGTTGGAGATTATAATCATCATCATCATAATTATCATCAGTATTAGCATGATCGTGCATCCCACTACCAAGTGCAGATACTGTACAGCGTTTTAACACCTTTCGTGGTGGTGTTGATGCCATCTTTTATATCTAGTGTGTAACCATATACTTGCATATATATGTAATACACAAGCTTTTAATATTATATGTATATAAAAACACTGCTTATGACACCTTTAAGACATCTTTAAGACACCAAATCCCCAAGTATAGCACACATACACATACACAGGTTTTGTTGCTGTATGTATAAAGAAGCACCCATGAGTATAATGACCCCACCTTATCATAAACCGTCTGCGCGTCTAATAAGCATGGTTAACAGAGCATCTGTACAATTTATTGTTGGTCACCCTGAGCTCCCCAACCCCACTTCTCAGGTCTGTAACCTGGGTGTTTATACCCCCACACTGACAAGCCGCCCTCGTACCACTTGCACTGCACCCTTCTGGAGTTATGGCATATGGTTCCCAGTTCTCGGATACCTGCCAATTGTCAATAAGAGTGTGCAAGCTCTCTAGTTGAGAATTACACTCCGAGGGCAGCGGCTCTACTTGGGGACACATGCGACACATCTACGCCATTGCGAAATTCGAAGGTTAGGGGCTGTATGTCGTCCAGATTCAAGTATGCACCCTCTGCATGGACCCCTGGCGGCTGCTCCAGAGCCAATTCTTGAAAACAGACCCGTACGCTGTTACCTGGTGGCTGGTCAGTGGATAGCAATAACGGATCTCCGAGCCAGGCGTTCACGCCCCACTCGATGGATTCTGCAGGAGCGCCGCCGCAGTCTTGTGTGTCCCCCGGGATGATCTCGTTGTTGTTGTTGTTGGGGGCTTCTTCTCCAGTCGGTGATGGGGTCTGCTTCTTCTGCTTCTTCACTGTTCTGAGACATAATAATAAAAAATAATTAATTAATTAATTATTTCGTTAATCCCTGTACATTATTCATTACATACACACCTTGGTTTTTTTTCCGTGTTGTTTTTAATGGGTTTTGCAGAGTTCTTTAGTTGGTGCACCTTTTTCAAAATCCTGCGAAAGAAAAGAAAAGAATCACTACATTGTAAACCCCATGAATCGTTTATAACTTGTATTATTTACCATATATACCTTTTTTTCTTTGATTGTATGCCTGATGGAGCCAACTCATGTGAGTTATCCTGGCTGTCTACCCATGGACAGGAGGGGGTCACAGACTTCACACCTCTGGATCTGGTATGCGTTGCTGTTTGGATGACCATACACAAACTCACACTCAATATAATATATATATATATATATATATATATATATATATATATATATATATATATATAAGCGGTATTGAAAATGGATGGATGGATGGATATATATATATACCTGCAGCTGCTGCTCTGGGTGTCGCAGGGAGGTGTTCAGAGGTGTCGCTGTTCTGACTGCTCTGACTGATCTGGCTGTCTGCAACCTTTGGATACACTAATCCCTTGATGTGTGATCAGCTTTAAAATATATATAAATATATGTGCACTAGAGGATCATTAAAAACAAATGTAAACGGGGGATGTTGATCCTTGTTACCTACGACTTGCGTCTGTAGTCCATCTACTGCCCTTGATGTTTCAGCCTCATTAGCATCAGTATACCAAGGTGGCTGCGATGCCGGCAGACAGAGGTCTGCTTCTTCTTCTTCACATCGAGATGTTACAAACACTTCGTGGCTGAGGCCAAATTTGGTTCTCGTTTATCTGGGAGTTTAGATCCTGTATCTCCAGACAATGTTCTGAGAAGAGGGGTGTTAAACAGCATTATATATATATATATTTTTTTTTTTCTGAATCATGATATTAGTCACTAGGACTGTATGTAAAACAGTCGTTTCATCCTCTGTGCCCTGTGCTACTCCACGCCTCACACCCAACACATGCCTTTGGTGTGATGTTGAAGCGCTATAACCGACATGATTTAAGACATTAGTTTTTGTTGAAAATAAGAAGAAAAAAAATGCCGGGGTTTAATACAAAGCAAACCTGTTTGATTTTTTACATGCAGCTTTACTCCCTCCAATCAATCGTTTACGCTCCGAGAGACCACCCGATTTCAAGGCACGTGGTCTTGTAGACTTGGACTTCTGAATAGCTGCCGCCGAGCAAGTAAACACATTGAAATAAAACCAACACACATACATACATACTCATACGAGTTGTTCGTTATTACATACAGCTTGCATATCTCGCTCTCTTACCTTCTTCTTCTTCTTCTTCATCCGACGAATAGCCCCCGTTTTTCACCCATTCGATTCCCCCACTCTCTGCGATCACAGGCCAGTATGAATCTTGCTTTGCCGGCCCTATAGCATATGTGTATAATAAGCTTAAAAAGAAAGATTAACCATGCAGTGTTGTACACTAAGATATCAGAACATACAGTACTCACGGCTGCTCACATTCCCGCGTGAACGATGATTCTCCTTACCAATCCCTATGAAATAACATAGAATCTTATTAAATATAATACATACTACTACTATTTGGGCTATATGCAGCTGTAATATGTATGTATGTATGTATATATATATATATAAACACTCACCTCTGTGTAGAGACATGGTTGAGCCCCAAAACGTGTGGAAAATAGCAGAAATTAAATGTTCTCCAACCTGTAAATACAGTCACAGCACCAGACCTATGGTCAACTCAGGACCCTTATACCATTAGCAAGCGAGAGCTGTATATGATGAGAAAGGACATTCGGACGACCGTACAAGCACTTATATACCGGGTAATCACGCCCGCCACAGACGCCGCCCCGTCTTTTTAAAAAGGGGTGTTTTGAAGCGGAGGCTTAACTAACATTGGCGCAGGGCTAATTAAATCACCCCTATGCACGTTCACACCCACAAGCACGTCGGAGAAGCGCAAAACATCCGGTATATCCGGCGACACGCCCACTTTAAAAAAGAAAAATGGCGGGCGGACTTTTTTTTCTCAGAAAAATTGATTTATGAGTACCATAAATAACTCATGCACGCTCGTGCTCGTACGTATACGCGCGACCCCGCCTACCTAGTACTACTCTCAATGGTCTGCTTCTTGAAGTACGGCGTGCCACCGACTGCTCAGTTGTGGGCATGGAAGATTCCCACCTAAATGAGGTACTGAAACATGCAACACATAACTACCGTCTTCTCAGTGAATCCGACAAATTGCAGAAACAGAAAATACAGAAAAACAACGAGCGAGCACAGCTGACCATGCTGGAGACCGTGACCACAATGTACCAAGATGGCGTCCGCAGACGAGGCAACAACAACTGGAGAGGCAGAGGAAGGGGAGGAAACAAGGGACGTGGAGGAGGAAGAGGTAACTTTAACAGCACACAACATACATCCTCAAACGAATGTTTCAACTGCAGAAAAGATGGACACTGGGCAAGAGACTGTCCCCTACCGAACAGACGTCAGAATAACAATCATGACGGCAATGATGGCCGAGACAGCAGGAACCAATACCATGGTTCAGACTGACTTCAAGAAGGAGGGGAGGGCTGTGCACATGGGGAGGAGACAACCTCCGCTCCGCCAACTCATCAAAGAAAGGGGAGTGAAACACACACACACACACAATAGTCTGCATGCAAAGAAGAACCGCTTCCTCACATGCACACCCCTGACCAACATGCAGCTCTCTTAAGGATAGTCTCACACCTAGAAAAACAAAGAGAGAAAGAGCAAAGTATAAAAAACACACACACACCTACACATTATATATGGATGAGCCATATAAACAGATGCCTCTCACTGATGTTAACATAGAAGGTACAATTCTTACCTTTTTGGTTGATTCAGGTGCTACTCACTCAGTAATTCAGAAAAAACATTTGCACACTCACAAATTGAGTGGCAGGTTTGTGTATTCACAAGGTGCATCGGGTTCAACGATGAAAGAAAGTTTTATTACACCAATGACAAGTGTGCACACTGACCCAACATTTTAGTAAAACATTTGTTTCTACTGTCTTCTTTCTGTCCCATACATCTCATGGGCAGAGACTTAATGCTTTCATTTGGCACCAGTTTGCAGTCCACTCCCACAGGTTTGATGGTGGTAAGAGAGAGTGACGAAGCAACTAACTATGTCTATGACCGATCTTGAGGTTCGTTCAGAACCATTGTTCATCTACCAGTGGTGGTTCGCTTTGGACCAAGCAAAAATCTTCATCGCTGCACCAGGGGCAGACTTCATGCGACCGGAGCATCTTCATTGCACAGCGCACGTGTCCCCAGGAGGAGACGATGAGTATCAAAACATATTTATCACAGAGAGTGCCAATGACGATATAATTACATGTGCATTGTATTGGTCTTCACACACCTGTGCCTTGTCTGATTTGCAGCTTCTGCTGTTTAAGGTTTCCAACTCCGATCCCCACATCTCACTGGCAACGAGTCCAACTGCCCAGTGGAGAGACCTAGGCCCATTTGTTAAGTCCTGCAATGCTCTCACGGACTGGGAAGTGAGCCCAGATTCAGAATGCCTCCAATTCAAGAGCACAGGTTTCTTTCAATAAATGATGGTCATAACAGTACCTGCATTAAGATCAAATTATGTGATGGATGACACAGACACATCCACTGATTCTTCTAAACCAAAACTGTCTGACCACATCTCTGTGGGCGCGTTTGTTAACAATGTTTCTTCTATCTCCCCTGCTAGCTATTCCTGCTTCACTTTGGGCTCAGCACAAGTATGACGTGGTCCTGATAAAGAACTGCCAACCTGTTGTAATCACAGGAAGGTCCGATTTCCGCCCACATAAGCATCAGTATCCACTCCGCCAAGAAGCGATTGATGGCATAACACCATTTTTTGATTCCTTACTAAAAGCTGGGGTTATCATTCCGTGTCCGGATTCTCCTGTTCGAACACTTATTTTCCCAGTGAAGAAAATACGCGATGCAGGTAAGCCAACAGAATGGCGTTTTATACAGGATTTGAAAGAAGTAAATGCCGCCGTACACGCCAGAGCACCTAATGTTCCTAATCCATACACTATTATGGCCCAGGTTCCCTCTGATGCTACATGGTTCTCTGTTGTTGATTTGTCTAATGCGTTTTTCAGTGTCCCAGTGGACAAAGACAGTCAGTTCTGGTTCGCATTTAATTTGAATGGCAAACCATTTACCTTTACACGGCTGTGTCAAGGCTACACAGTATCACCTACCATCTACAACGAGGCACTTAGGGAAAGTCATCTTGAAGCACCTTTGTCCTCCTTGATCCATGGAAAGAGTCTGACCTTGACTGACCGCATCACCTGGACCACAGAAGCAGAGACCGCTTTCACAGAAATTAAGAAACCCTTGCAACTACCTCCAACATTGGGTCTCCCAGATCCAAAGAAACCATTCATGCAGACTGTGGATGAGAGATCAGGTTGTATGACCTCGGTGTTATGACAATCACATGGGGACAAACTACGTCACATGCGTATTTCTCTGCTAAACTCGATCCAGTCGCAGCAGGCCTTCCCCAATGTCTCAGAGCAGTGGTAGCTGCAGAACGAGCACTCACTGCATCTCGTAATATTGTGGGTTATTCACCACTAACACTCTCGGTTCCTCATTCTGTGTCACTGATTCTGCTTGAACAAAAATCATCACATCTCTCAGCAGCCAGATATTTGAGATATCACATGTGTCTATTGGATATGCCTAATGTCACTGTAATGTCTTGAATCCTGCTTCTCTCATGCCTATTCCTGGCGATGGTGACCAGCATGACTGTATTGCTGACCTTCAAACACAGTGCACGCCCAGACCAGATTTACAGGACACACCGCTGCAGAATGCCGATTTGGTCCTCTACGTTGATGGTTCCGCAGCATGAGATCCAGACAGGTGACAATCGTGTTGGTTAATCTGTTGTGTCTGATCTCTCTCTTGTCCATTCAGGAAGACTCCCAGGTCATTTCTCAGCCCAAGCAGCTCAACTTGTTGCCCTTACCGAGGCTTGCAAATCTGCCTCCCACCAGCGGGTAACCATACACACCGATTCACATTACGCATTTGGGTAAGCCCTGTTTACCAAAACATTTCTTTCCTCATTATGCAAAGTTGACACTTGGGAGGGACCATGTGTCAAAAGGGAGTATGGTAAGTAGCATAAATGATCTGATTGGCTACAGCTAGGTCTATGTTGAAAAAACGCATTTGCGGATCTAGCCATGGCAGGGGAGTCTCATAAACCCGTACACACGTGAAGAATCCACAAACAAATGCAGTGCGATTGACAAATAAATAAACACAGACACGTCGTTCTGCGTGCATTTGTGAGTCTAATTTATTTGTAAATCCTTCTGTGTGCATTTGTAAATCAAACTTATTTGTAAATTGTTCTGTGCGCATTTGTAAATCTTTGTGTTTGCATTTGTAAATCTCTCTGTGTGCATTTGTAAATCAAACATATTTGTAAATTGTTCTGTGCGCATTTGTAAATCTTGTGTTTGCATTTGTAAGTCTGTCTGTGCATTTGCAATTATTGAGACTGATCTGACCAGAAAACACGGAGAGAGGTGACCTAGTATCCTTCCTCAACATGTGGTTGCCTGACCTCCTTGGTAAAGAAAATTTCCCGATTCCACCTTCCATCCACCAAGCCTTCAGACTTCCAAAAGCAGCCACAGCTAAAGCTAACAAGCCAAACCTTAAACCTTTTCCTCGGGCGATTCTCGTGAAATTCCGCTGGCTGAACAACAGAGACCGAGTAATGAAGGCTGCCCGCAAGACTAAATCGCTAAAGTTCGAGGAGAATCGTGTGATGTTGTTTCCAGACCTTTCCGCGGAGATCCAGCAGCAGAGGAGAATGTTCAACGGCGTGAAAACCCGACTGCATAATCTGGATATTGAGTTTGGATTACAGTTCCCAGCAAAGATGATAATCTACCACAAGGGTAAAAGGCTTACGTTTCTTACTCCATCAGATGTGGAGGTCTTCATCCACGAGATCGAGACAGAGCGGTCTCAGACGGAACGGGACGGTGACATGAGTGAGTCTGGCTAGATTTCGCTAGCTCGCTTGGATCCAAAACGGATGAACGATATAGACTAAGGTTTGTTGGATAAGAGTGTCATGTATCACACTGGCCCTCTGTTTGATACGTTTTGTTTAATTATACATAATGTCATGGGTCAGTAATTATACATACTAGGTTTTACTTTTTTTTTTTTATATATACTTAAAATTTTTGCCGGACACGGGTGCCTCCCACTTGTGTTCAATGGTTCGTATCTGCTCCTTAGTTAAGGATCAATGCAAGTTGTCCGGAATTTCAGTGTATTGCAAGAGTCTAAGTGGGGTCTGTGCAATTAGGGGGCACAGGGATTTAGGAGAGCTCCGTCTCCGTTCTAGAGAGGGGGCGTTTGTTACTGTTTTTTCTTTTCTTTATTTTCCATGTTTTGATGGCACACTGGTCTCCTATGGTAGAAGAGGAGTTGAAGTTATAACGATAATATTACTTAGGCTGGGTTATGAGTAAAGCTCCTTATCTCAGTATTACTTCATGGAATGTCAGGGGTATGAGAAAATTAGTTAAAATTAAGCAAATACTGTCCAGACTTAAACATCTCCAAGCAAAAGTCATATTTCTCCAAGAGATTGAGGTTGTACGCATAAGGAGGAGATGGCCTGGGCCAATTCTAGCTTCTTGCTGGTCCTCACAGGCAAGAGGATTAGCAATCCTTATCCATAAATCAGTCCCCTTTAGAATTCACAAACTTCTCCAGGACCCTGCAGGTAGATTTGTGGTGGTTGGGGGAACTCTTTTGAATCAAGAAATTGTTTTTGTAAACGTTTATGGGCCCAACAATGACGATGCCTCATTCTTTAGTAATCTCTTCATGACCTTTCCTCTTTTCGAGGTGAAATAATTA
Organism: Cyclopterus lumpus; assembly: GCF_009769545.1. Lineage (NCBI taxonomy): Eukaryota > Metazoa > Chordata > Actinopteri > Perciformes > Cyclopteridae > Cyclopterus > Cyclopterus lumpus. The sequence goes on along the minus strand of NC_046968.1, from coordinate 3,603,171 downwards.
TGGGTGGGTAGATTTTAATTGTGCTCCTAACCCCCTTCTAGACCGCTCATCAAGAAATGACTCTTTCCATACAAATACCCGAAAGGTAGGCCACTTTATGTCAGAGCTGCATCTTTGCGATATCTGGAGAATTAGAAATCCCACCACACTAGAATTCATGCCACTCAACCACACACAAAACACAATCCCGCATAGATTATTTTTTAATCTCTGGGACTCTGGCGGCCAATGTACAGGACTGTGGATACAAAGGCATAGTTATTTCAGATCATGCCCTACTGTTTTTGCATTACTGCCTTACTCCAAACAGTGTGGAGGCTTAGCCCGAGATGGCTCCATGATCAGAAGTTTCTAAACTCTGTGGAAAGGAATATTGAGTTTTTCTTTGCTACAAATACAGATGCAACCTCAGCATCTATCAGATGGGAAGCCTTCAAAGCCTATATTAGAGGTGTGATGATTTGTTATACTAGCAGCAATGCAAATAAAACACATCTCCTTATGACTGAACTTGAGCGAGATATTAAAGACCTAGAAAGGGAGCTCTCAGTGAATAATACACCGGAGAATGTACAGAGGCTCTCAGAAGCAAGGGCTAAATATAATGAGGTTACAGCAAGTAAGGCCTTAAACAGTATCACTCGGTTAAAGCAGACTTACTTTGATCACGGAGAATCAGCGGGTAAATTACTAGCATGGCGGATTAAAACACTGCAAAATGAAAGGGCTATCACTCAGATTGAAACTGAAAGCGGGACAACTAATCCGACAGAAATTAACAATTGAAGCTGAACATTTACCACCCTCCCTATCAAATGCCTTAATAACACTGATTTTAAAGCCAGATAAACCCCCCATAAAATGTGGTTCATATCGTCCTATTTCACTAATAAACTCAGATGCTAAGATTATAGCAAAGGTGTTTGCGAGACGTCTAGAAAACCATCTTCCGTCTCTGATCGCCCCTTACCAAAATGGTTTCATAAAGGGTCGCCAAGGTTTCCATAATATTCGAAGACTACTAAATATTATAGATGTGAGGAAGGAAAGCCCAGACACAGCAATAGTCTCCCTGGACGCCAAAAAAGCATTTGACAGGGTGGAACACGGTTATCTTTTTGAAGTGCTTCAGAGGTTTGGGTTAGGTGAATACATCTGTAAGTGCGTGAAAATGTTATATCACTCCCCAAGCGCGTCAGTCATGACAAACTTTGTAACCTCCCAACCCTTCAAACTCCAACGAGGGACCAGACAGGGGTGCCCCCTTTCACCCCTTCTGTTTGCATTAGCAATCGAGCCTCTTGCAATGGCAATTAGACAAAACAGCAGTATAAACAGGTATCAGCATAGGGAATGCGGAGAATAAAATAGGACTATTCGCTGACGACAGTTTTATTCCTGACTCAACTAGAGAGCTCTATTCCAAATCTCCTTAGATTAATAAATACTTTTGGATCAATTTCAGGATATAAACTGAATGAATCTAAATCAAACATCCTCTTTCTTAAACAATCAGAGAGAAGTTGCCCCCCAATACAAAAGACATTTAAGAATACATCCAGTTTTACTTATTTGGGGATCAAAATTACTCATTCAACAGAGGACCTTGTATCCACTAACTATAGCCCAGTGATATCAGGAGTGACTAATCTTATTAACAGATGGACAACAATGCCAATTTCAATGATTGGCAGGATTAATATCCTCAAAATGAATGTCCTACCCAAATTCCTTTACTTATTCCAATGTATACCACTTCCACCTCCAACAAACTTCTTCCCAAATATGACTAAAGTCATATGGCGTAACAGACGAGCAAGATTACGCCTCTCTCTACTACATCTGCCATATGACAGGGGAGGGTTGAAACTCCCCAACCTCAAATGGTACTACTGTGTTACGGTTTGTCTCTGACCCCAAGCGCACGACAACAGGAAGGTTCTAGTCTTAGCCGAACACACGCCGTAGTTTATTTGAGCAAAAAAGAAACACAAAAAAACTCCTCTTCTCCAGGGGAAGGGAAAAAAGGTAATCCTCTTGATGGTCGAACAGAAAATAATCTATACAAAAAATCCAAGAAAATACTCAGCAAAGACCCGAGGAGGGAAAGTCCACAGACATCATGGCACGAACTCGCAACGTCAGCACAGACAGTCCTGATCTTTATTCCACGTAGACAACGAGCTGACGAGCTGCAGCTGTGGGACGAGCTGAGTGGCTTCAGGTGTGAGTTGGAGCGCACCTGGCTTGTCCCCGCCTCCAAGCCCGTAGCTCCCTGGCAGCGCGCTCTGAGGTACCGGGTGTCACTGTGTGAACGGGCTGAGGAGGGAGTCCGGCTGGCTGAGTCCTGACATACTGGGCATGTCAGCTTTGGACAACCTCCTTCTGGTTCATATCCAGTTCATCCCTCTCATGGGTGGCCATGGAAAGAGAGACTTCATCCAACATACCTCTTCATATGTATCTATACTCAGATAAACCGGATAAACTAAAGAAATTCGCAGGTAACCCATTTGTTTCCAACTCCTTTCGTGTTTGGCATGAAGCTCATAACTACCTAAAGGTTCCCCTTAAGCTATCACAGTTGACACCCATTTGGGGAAACAACAATTTTCATCCAGGGGCTAAGGACAAGGGATTTAAACTATGGGCAGACAAAGGTATTGGCCAAATAGCAGATCTCTTTCAGGGGGGTGTTCTCATGCCATTTGAAGATATTAGAAAACAATTTGACATACCTGCTAAACATTTCTTCAAATACCTACAAGTCAGAGACTTCATCTCCTTATGGATACATTTACATCTCTCCATTGCACCTTATTAACTCTGCTTCCTCCCCGGAGTCGTTGTGACTTCACGTCTCATAGGGTCCATTGGACCTGGAGGTGTCTGATGCCTGGTGAGCCGGCCTCCCACCTTGGCCCTGCTGATGCCCCGCCCCCTCCTCTCTACCTCCTTCTGTTTCATGGATTGGAGTTCCATTCATACATTGTCATATTCATGTAATGTGTTTATGTAACTTTGTAAATGCTGTTCATTCTGTACACATGACTTCTATTGCTTCTGTCCATCCGGGGAGAGGGATCCTCCTCTGTTGCTCTCCTGAAGGTTTCTTCCCTTTTTTCCCTGTGAAAGGTTATTTTTGGGGAGTTTTTCCTGATTCGATGTGAGGTCCTGGGACAGGGATGTCGTATGTGTACAGATTGTAAAGCCCTCTGAGGCAAATTTGTAATTTGTGATATTGGGCTATACAAAATAAACTGAATTGAATTGAATTGAATCTATAAGACCCAAAAAAAGATTTCCAAACTGGTCCTCTCACCAGTAGAACACATTATGGTAAGCCCTCATCAGAAAAGACTTATTTCCATCTTTTATAAGATTTTGTCTGCTGGGTCACCAGAGACATCAGAGGACAAGAGACTTGCTTGGTGCGCAGACATAGGGGAGGAGATATCGGAGTCTGAATGGCAAAACATCTGTACCCAATCACAAACACAAACATCTAATTCAGGTTTCAGACTGTTACAGTACAAATGGTCCATGAGGCTGTATATCACTCCAGAGCTTTTCAATCATTTCAATGTTAATATTCCTGATGTATGTATTAAATGTCAAACACATAAGGGGACGCTTTTCCGTTGTTTATGGTCCTGTTCAAAAGTACAGGAATTTTGGAGGACGGTTGTTGAGACACTCTCAAATACATCAAAGGTGGCTCTCCCTATGTGCCCAAGAATGTGTGTTTTGGGACTCATACCAAAGGACATTAATCTCAGCAGAGCTAACAGAAAGATGGTTATCCTATGCCTACTACAAGCCAGACGGACTATTGCAAAATGTTGGAAATCTATACAGAAGCCGACTACCAAAGGCTGGCTAGAGGACACTGTACAAGTTATAGCCATGGAAAAAATAACATATTCACTGAAAGGAAAATATGCACAGTTTGAAGAGATGTGGACTTCCTTCTTGGACTTTGTAAAGGCCCTCAATTTCTTAGGGCTCTGAAGTGACCATACAGTCATTACCCCTGTACAATCGCTGAGCATCCCACTGTCTAAATACCCCTTGCCAATGTACCAATGAGTGTGCCATCTAGTTTCGAGTGTCATCTTATATCATTTATTTTACTTTCATCATTATTTGTATTTTTATTTATAATTGTCTGGTAGCTTGTTTCTTATGTTTACTGTATTTGTAACTTGTTCTTCCTTGAAAGGGGAAAAAAAAATCAAATAAACACAATTTAAAAAATAAATAAAAATAAATGCACTCATCTCTGAGATCATCCCTCGTTGGGCCATTCCCACAGAGATCTCCAGTGACAATGGTTCACATTTTGTTAATCAAGCAATAACAGAACTAAGCTCTTATCTAGGGATTGATCTAAGAACACACTGTGCTTATCACCCAGCCAGTGGAGATGCAGTGGAACGAGAGAATGGAACTTTGAAGACTTGCAAAGTGTTGTGAGGACACTGGTCTCACCTGGCTTAAAGCTCCTCCTCTAGTACTGATGTACATGAGAATGAGGAATCGCACAAGAAGTAACCTCAGCCCATTTGAGATTCTCTTTGGTACACCGCCACATGTAGGAATTGAGGCACCACAGAAACCACTTCCCTCAACCACTGCATGAGAAAATATAATGTTAACATATTGTGCACAACTCTCTTCTGCTTTGTCTGACATAAGAAAACAGGTTTCTGCAGCCCTACCAAAGGAAGCCCTCACAGCCCTGCGCACACTGCAGCCCGGTGACTACGCCGTGATCAAGGACTTCAGGAGAAAGTGCTGAAAAGCGAAGCGCTGGCAAGGACTGTTCCAGATTCTACTGGCAACACACACAGCAGTGAAGGTCATTGAGAGAGCCACTTGGGTTCACGCTTCCCACCTTTCTGTATACACTACCACCTGAGGTTCCTGAACGCATCGCTCTCTCTTTCTTCCGGTAAGCGTATTGCATCACTTCCGGTTGCCAGCTTAGCAGCTCACGATGTCTTCCTCTCCCCCTCCCGCTCCCTCTTGCTCAGAGTGTCTCATGTAAGCTATTCCTCTGGTTCGTTTCGAACCAGTTTTCCCCACTCAGTGACGCACCCGCTGAGAAACCCACTCTGGTTATAGGTAGCTCCATAGTTAGAAACGTGAAGATAGGGAAGCCAGTGACCAAAGTCATATGTATCCCGGGGACCAGAGCGGGCGACATTGAATCTTGTTTAAAACTGCTGGCTAAAGATGAGCGTAGTTACAGTAAGATTATAATACACGCCGGCGGTAATGACTCCCGACTGCGGCGGTCGGAGGTCACTAAAATTGTTGTGGAATCGGTGTGTGCTTATGCGAAGACAATGTCGGACACCGTAGTTTTCTCTGGCCCTCTCCCCAATCTGATCAATGATGACATGTATAGCCGCATGTCGTCATTCAACCGCTGGTTGTCCAGCTGGTGCCCAGCAAACAATGTGGGCTACATAGATAACTGGCAGACTTTCTGGGGAAAGCCTGATCTGATGAGCCGAGACGGCATTCATACCACTTGGGATGGAGCGCGTCTCATTTCTGCGAATATGGCGAAGTTGATTAGCGGACTTAATCCATGACCCAGAGTTCAGATCAGGAAGCAGAAGCAGAGTTGTAGTCTTCCACCCTTCTCTGCACTTCCATTTGAGCAGTTACCCACCCTTAACCTTAATTCTATAGAGACTGTGTCTGTCCCACGGCCACTTAAATTAATTAAATCAAAAGTAACCAGAAGAGGAGTCATACAAAATAACCTCATACAGGTTAACATCACTACTGCAACAGTGCAACAAAACAGGATAATTAAATGTAGACTCCTAAATATTAGATCTCTGTCATCTAAAGCTGTATTAGTAAATGATTTAATAACAGATAATCACATTGATTTATTGTGTCTTACTGAAACCTGGCTGAGCCATGAAGAATATGTCAGCCTAAATGAATCAACTCCTCCAAGTCATATTAATACTCACATTCCTCGAGGCACCGGCCGAGGAGGTGGAGTAGCAGCCATCTTTGACTCAAGCCTATTAATGAATCCTAAACCTAAATTAAACTACAACTCATTTGAAAGCCTTGTTCTTAGTCTTTCACATCCAACCTGGAAAACATTACAGCCAATCCTATTTGTTATACTGTACCGGCCACCAGGTCCATATTCAGAATTTATATCTGAATTTTCAGAGTTTTTATCAAGTTTAGTCCTTAAAACTGATAAGGTTATTATTGTAGGAGATTTTAATATTCATGTGGATATTGATAATGATTGCCTTAGTACTGCATTTATCTCATTGTTGGACTCGATTGGCTTCTGTCAGAGAGTACAGAAACCCACTCTCGACACACCCTCGACCTTGTTCTTGCATATGGCATTGACATTGAGCATTTGGAGGTCTTCCCACAGAACCCTCTTCTGTCAGACCATTACCTCATAACTTTTGAGTTTATACTCCCGGAGTGTACACCGTTAGTCAAAGGTTTCTACACCAGATGTCTAACTGACAGTGCTGTAGCTAAATTTAAAGAAGCGATTCCTTCTGCATTTGATTCAATACCACGTCTCAATGTGACGGAGGACTCCTGTGCTAACTTTAATCCGTCCCAGATTGATCATATTGTCGATAGTGCTACAGGCTCACTGAAAATGACACTAGACTCGATAGCCCCACTGAAGAAAAAGACAGTGAGGCAAAGGAGGTTTGCTCCCTGGTATAACTCTCAGACCCGCGACCTAAAGCAAACTTTACGAAAGCATATGGCGTTCCACCAATCTGGAAGAATCACGCTTAGTTTGGCGAGACAGCCTTAAAACATATAAAAAGGCTCTCCGTAATGCCAGAGCAGCCTATTACTCATCATTAATGGAGAAAAATAATAACAACCCCAGGTTTCTCTTTAGCACTGTAGCCAGGCTGACAGAGAGTCACAGCTCTGTGGAGCCGTGTATTCTTATAGACCTCAGTAGTAATGACTTCATGAACTTCTTCAATGAAAAGATTTTAACTATTAGAGGCAAGATTCATAATCTCTTGCCCTCAACTACTGCGGATCTGTCATCAAGAGGAGTGGCCTTGGAAACGTCTGTATGCCCTGGTGTATATTTGGATAGCTTTTCTCCCATTAACCTAGACCAATTGTCCTCAACGGTTTCTACTTCTAAACCGTCTACCTGTCTCTTAGACCCCATCCCAACGAGGCTGCTTAAAGACGTGTTGCCTTTAATTGGCACCTCTCTGTTGGATATTGTTAATGTGTCTTTGCTTACAGGCCATGTACCACATTCCTTCAAAGTAGCTGTAATTAAACCTCTCCTGAAAAAGCCCACACTTAATCCAGAGGTGTTGGCTAACTACAGACCGATCTCTAACCTTCCCTTCCTCTCTAAGATCCTTTAGAAAGTAGTCGCAAATCAGTTGTGTGACTTTCTACATTAGAATACTTTATTTGAGGAGTTTCAGTCAGGATTTAGAAAACACCACAGCACAGGTGAAAATTACAAATGACCTCCTAATTGCATCAGATAAAGGACTCATCTCCGTACTGGTATTATTAGACCTTAGTGCTGCGTTCGACACCATTGATCATGACATCCTATTACAGAGATTGGATAAGTCGATTGGCATTTCAGGTACCGCACTAAGTTGGTTTAAATCCTATTTATGAGATCGATCTATTCGTATTTGTAAACAATGAATCCTCAATGACCACCAACGTTAATCACGGAGTTCCACAAGGTTCTGTGCTTAGACCAATTTTATTTACCTTATATATGCTTCCTTTGGGCAATATTATCAGGAAACACTGCATAAACTTTCATTGCTATGCAGACGATACTCAATTATATCTATCGATCAAACCAGAGGAGACCAACCAGCTCGCTAAAATTCAAGGATGTCTTAAAAGACATAAAACATGGATGACCTGCAACTTCCTGATGTTAAACTCAGACAAAACTGAAGTTATTTTACTGGGCCCTGAACACCACAGAGATCAATTATCTGGTGATGTGGTTTCTGTAGATGGCATTGCCTTGGCATCCAACACCACTGTAAAGAATCTCGGCGTTATCTTTGACCGAGACTTGTCCTTTAACTCCCACGTTAAGCAAATCTCAAGGATTGCATTTTTTCATCTACGTAACATTTAAAAAATCAGGCACATCTTGTCCCAAAAAGATGCAGAAAAGCTGGTTCACGCGTTTGTTACTTCCAGACTAGATTACTGCAACTCCTTATTATCAGGCTTCTCTAATAAGTCTCTTAAATCCCTCCAGTTGATCCAGAATGCTGCAGCTCGTGTACTCACAAAAACTAAGAAAAGAGATCACATTACTCCTGTATTAGCTGCTCTGCACTGGCTCCCTGTAAAATCAAGAATCACATTTAAAATTTTAAAACTTCTCTTCACCTACAAAGCATTGATTGGTGATGCACCATCATATCTTAAATAGCTTGTAGTATCATATTGCCCCACTAGAGAGCTGCGCTCACTAAATGCGGGGCTACTTGTGGTTCCTAGAGTCCTAAAAAGTAGGATGGGAGCAAGAGCCTTCAGTTATCAAGCTCCTCTTTTATGGAACCAGCTTCCACTTTCAGTCCAAGAGGCAGACACAGTCACCTCATTTAAGACTAGACTTAAGACTTTCCTGTTTGATAGTGTTTATAGTTAGGGCTGAATCAGGTTTGCCCTGGTCAAGCCCCTTGATATGCTGCTATAGGCTTATAGGCTGCTGGGGGATGTTTTAGGATACACTGAGCACCTATCTCCTCTTCTCTCTCTCCTTATGGATGAATTTACATCTCTCCATTGCACCTTATTAACTCTGCTTCCTCCCCGGAGTCGTTGTGACTTCACGTCTCATAGGGTCCATTGGACCTGGCGGTGTCTGATGCCTGGTGAGCCGGCTTCCCGCATTGGCCCTGCTGATGCGCCCCGCCCCCCCTCCTCTCTACCTCCTTCTGTTTCATGGATTGGAGTTCCATTCATACATTGGCATATTCATGTAATGTGTTTATGTAACTTTGTAAATGCTGTTCATTCTGTACACATGACATCTATTACATCTGTCCATCCGGGGAGAGGGATCCTCCTCTGTTGCTCTCCTGAAGGTTTCTTCCCTTTTTTCCTTGTGAAAGGTTATTTTTTGGGAGTTTTTCCTGATCCGATGTGAGGTCCTGGGACAGGGATGTCGTATGTGTACAGATTGTAAAGCCCTCTGAGTCAAATTTGTAATTTGTGATATTGGGCTATACAAAGTAAACTGAATTGAATTGAATTGATAACGGATCTTGGCGATCTCGAAGAACTCTCTCCCTATAAAACGTTAATCTAACTAATATCGCTCCTTCATCAATGAGGAAGTGAGCTGCCGCTTTCTTCAGGGGGAGTGGCCAGATTATCCAGCTAGACTGAATGAGCCTGCGCTGGAGCAGGTTCACATTTTTGGATGTGTTGCTATGGTGATTTTTCCAAACTTGCTTCGAGGAACCGAAAACCCTGGCTTGTGTAATCTCATCCGGAAAATTATCCCGCTAACCACGTTAGCCAGGTACGAGAAATAGGGCCCAGGAAGCCCGGCCTTTACATACACAGATTTCGTCACAGGTTTTTTATGCATCATCCTAACTTCTGATTGGTGCTCAACGATCAAGGAGGGGGATAATTCCATCCCACAGGACTGAGCCCTGCAAGGCCAAGCCACTTTTTGATTAGACTATTCAATGACATATGGGTGTATTGTGATCCAAGACGCGTATCTATAACCGAGAAGCAGACAGCCGCACATTCCCAGACACAAATTTCAGTACCCTGACAAAGCATAACATAACAATATATAAGCATTTATATTATCAACAGGGTTGCGTTGATGAGGTGCTGAGTGAAGGAGAACCGCTCCTTAACATACATCAGGATGCTATCACATACCTGTAACAGATTAAATTTGCAATAAAGCTATTTTGATTGAGCACATGCTTATGTCCAAGTCAAGTATATGACTACTAAGGTTTTGAAAAGTATGTCATATACTCGTAGTATAATATGTCCAAAAAAGACTCCCTCTTTAGACAGCGGTCTTACAAAGATATTTAGACCCCGTTTACACGATGGGAAAAGGCATATATATATTTTTTTAATATATCCGTTTTGGCCTTTCATTTACACAAAAACTGAGGTTTTATCACAGAAAACGATCATTTCTAAAAACTCCGGCCAAAGTGGAGATTTCTGAAAACTCAGTTTTTGTGTTTGCGTGTGAACTAGGTCAAACAGAGTTTTAGGTTGTCAAACGTCACAGTATGCGACTAAAAATGCTCCACGTCATGTGAGCGTCCTATGTTTACAGTTAGTTTACTTAGGCTACTGATCATGGATGGTGTCAAGGTAGTGCTCATTTGTGCGTTAATGCAAACCCTTTTGGCCTGTTTGTATTTACAAACACAACTGATTTTTTACATCGAGGAGTAGAGGCGAAGAACTGCACGGAGGTCAGCAGTCCTTCTTCAGCTTTCTATACTCCCAAGACGTAGGTACATTGCTTGCCAACGAAAAGGAAGTTGATCGTGTTTTTCATAGTTGTTGGTTTTGAGAATTCTGATTGGTTTGCATGTCTTTATCCTTCTCGTTACACTGCCGACTACAGGTTTGGCATAGTTATGATGGCGCCCGTTTGCGTATTTATGCGGGTTCATATAAACAGAAACTTTTTTGAAAACGACCTTGTGTGTCCGACGCTATTTTTGAAAACGGAGCGGCAGAAATATTCGTTTCTGTAAATACGAGTAAATTTCTCCAAAATTGGCCTCCGTTGTTGTGCACACCAAAGATCCTTTTAATAGAAAATAATCCTTTTAGGTAGAAAAGTCCTTTTTGCTAAATAAGTGAAATGACCCGAAAGTATCTAAGCCAAGATAAGAGCTGTTCAAATTCTCTAAATGCAAAGGAAAGGTGCTTCAATGCTTTCTTTCTTAGCTTCTTTAGCATAGGAAACACTCAACCTTCTTTTACCAAAGGAAGGAAGTTAATGTCGCCCCAGAATTCCTTGCGGCGGCAACATTTAAAGTAATCATTCGGCTGTCCATAAAAACAAACAATATGCTTATCTTGCACAGGTTTAACTATTTATTTTCATACAGTCATAGAATAATGGTTTTCATGTTGATGAATATGAATGGACAGGGACAATCCTTTTGTTTCATTTTCATTCATTTGATTTGAGGTACAAAGGCTCTCTGAAGCAAAGATTTAGAGGCAGTGAATAACTGTCTCCACCACTATCTGAGAGTCGGGGCAAATACCAGGCATTTGTTTCATTCCTTAACACTAAACATGCACAAAGTCAAAATATACAGTCGCAGTACATCTCTTACTGCTTACAATTACTGTTGCCTTGCAATATTTGGACTTTTATCCAAGTAGGAGACCTGGTTCCTTGCACCAAAACGAGGAATGCAAATCTGAAACAGATCGCAAATGTTTAAAATGATATCATGCTTAAATTAAGTGTGGTGGACGTAACAAGCAGGTGTTTAACTCCTCGCCGCTATGGTAACTTCTGTTTAAATGTGGTGGAAAGCTGACTCTACTTGGTGCTGGATTGTTGAGCAAAAGAGTGCACGGGTTTGTGATTAATTCTGTTAGTTTTACAAAACCGTTCGGGAGGTTTTCTCAGGTTCTGGTATTTGCGTCTTTGCCAGGTACCTGGAGTGGGGGCTAAAATACCAAAAAAAGGATTATGTTTCGATAGCTGAAAGATAAATAAGTGTAATGAATTATCTCAAAGTGAAACAGGACAGAGACTCTTTCTGAGATGCCGTTATATTGATGGCCGATGCCTTTAAAAGTGTTTGATGAGCAGCTGGTTGGTTATCCTCTTAAGTTCCTGTAAGTTCCTTTACATATTCAGTCTACAACTTGGAGACATTTGAATGTCCACATCACACTTGGCATCATACCAGGACCTTCTGAATAAATACATGAATGACAGAATGAATATGCTCAGTCCGCGTTTGAGGAAACCCACATGGTCGTGATGAAAGAATGCAAAGAGAGAGCCGTGTTCCAGTCAAAGTCTATTTATTGTGGCATCAATGACTGTTGAGGTGATGAGTTCAGGTCTGAAGCTGCTGCTGTTCAGAGAGCACCAGGAGGCCATATTACCTGTGCGTCCTGTCAGGACATCTGAGCGGGCTTCTTCTGTAACGGGGAAAAACACAGAGATCAGGTCAGACAGTGAGTGATGGACACAAAGTACAGACAGGCAGCGTGTGGAACATGGATGGTGTCAGTGTGCTTGTGTGGACACTCACAGCAGCCGTAGAGCGTGTTGAGCCTGGCGATGTCGGTGCGGCTCATCTCCTTGGCGTTGCCAAAGTTCACGTTGGAGTTGGGGATGGGGACCATGGTGGGCTGGTTGTTCTTGGAGAAGGCGTATCTGCAGGAGAACACAGCATTAGAGGGAACCACACACACACACACATGGTGACAAACAGCACGGCCCAAGTGAAGTCTCTTGTTCTCACTTGTGGTACTGCATGACAGAGCCGTAATCGTAGGGAGTGCCCTGGTTGAGGGTGGCGATCTTCCTGAAGTTGTGCTCCATTCCTGGAAAATAACAAGAAGAAGAAAGAACGACATTATAGTTGACGTAAAAGTTACATTTAAAATGTCATTTCTTGAAGTCATAATTTCTATTACATTGACTAGTTTTTAAGGAAAATAAATGTAAATACATGGCCGTGGATGTCAGTATCATCTCACTGTGTTTTAGGAGCAGAAGGCTTTTGTCCACTTATGAGGACATTTGAAATCAAATGTCTTCTGCTTAGAAGTGGACTTTTTCAGGAAGCTACAGAGTGTTTTAAAGCCACAAAGAGATGTGAAGGAGCCGTTAGCTCCCTTAAAGGTCGGCAGAAATATTCAACATGAGGTCTGCATGTTTTATAAGAGGGAACAATTCAGTGTCTCTTCTCTGAATGTTCTTATCTTAACCAGCTCTCCTCTCTGATATATCAGATGAACAAACAGCTGCATTACCAGACTGAACGTTCTGCAGCATGACTCTGATGTGGTTGTCCCTGTCGGAGCGGGTCTGTTCGTGGTTGAAGCCCAGAGCGTGGAGCAGCTCGTGTTGGATGGTGCCGTGGTAGAGGCATCCGCTACGGGCCAGAGACACCACCTGCTTCCCTCCACGACGGCCGATGAAGGAGTAGCAGCTGTAACCAGAGATGAGTTGAATAAGACCAAAGTCTGAGGAAAAGCTCTCAACTGTGAACGGCTCTTCTTACCCGTTCTGGGACTCGATGCTCAGCCAGTCGCGGTCGCTGCTTCTGCTGGGCCTGAAGCGGATGCAAGAGAAGGAAGAGAAGGACTCCAACCCACGGGTGATGATGGCCTTCTCTCTGGAGGCTGGTGGGACCACAGCACACAACAATCAGCTGTTTACCGTGAAATACAGAGGACCATACGGGCCCCAAATATCTGTCAGATTTTCAAGCTCCCTTTTGTCAAAGTTGCTGCATTAGAAGTGAAAGCCTCCAGTATATGTGTGTGTGTGTGTGTGCATGTGTGTGTATGGGCCTCCCAGGCCTCTGCGTGACACTTACAGAAGTGGTTGGTGAGGTAATAAGGAATGTAGACCTTCCCGTCAGTGAACTTTCCCCACTTGCAGCCTCGGCTGGTGCAGGGGTCGGCGTTTCTCTCGGCCTCGCTGTCGATGGCGATGTCTCCTCCGATCAGGATGGGGTCATCGGCGGAGCGGACTGAAACACATCACAGCAGCCGGTCAGACAGCTGTTAAAGTGCTGCGACCAGAAGAAGAGAGTAGAACTATCAGCAGCTGTCTGGAGGAGCACGGTGACCACAGCAGCTCACTCACTCAGATTCCTGTTGGCTCTCTCCAGCAGCTCAGAGACAGAAAGCTCCGCGGAGTCCTCCTCTGCAACGTCCTCTGCACAGTGACATCAACAACAACGCACTTTCACTTTGTGTACAAATACACCGGTCACAGTACTGAGCATGTCGGAACAACAGCTCTGATCATCAGAGTAGATCACATACCTGCCTGCAGGTTCAGCGTGGGATGAGAGGAGGAAAGACAAACACATTAGAAACACAACCAGGACTTGAAGTCACAGCTCAAAGTCAACGTGACACAGTTTCTTAAAGTGGCAGTTTCATGTTAAACCACTCAGAAGTACAGAGAGATTATGAGACACACGTTCAGCATCATAGAACCTGAGATAAAGTGCACCGTATGACCCAAACTGTATCATCATCTGAGAGAAATGAACTAAACACGACACAACAACAGATAAACTCCCCTGAGGTGTAAATAAATGCTCTATTTAACCTCCTAACAGCTACTTTGTCAATGTGGAGAAGACGAGTGGCTTCATGTGAGAGACAGCATGTTGCACGTCTTCTGACATGAGGCCGTTCACGTTGCACGTCTTCTGACAGGAGGCCGTTCACCAACATGAACGGCCTCCTGTCAGAAGACGTGCAACATGTTTTAACAACATGTGGGAGTGTGGACGAAGGACCAGATATCTCACTGCTCCTCTCTCACTGAGATCTACCTCATTGTCGGCCCAACAGCAGGCGGACAGCAGCAGCAGAGCCACAGCGGAGAACCTGAACACAGACATGCGAGCCATCCTTAGCAGACCTGCAGGACACAGACAGGAGTCAGCTCCGGCCTCCATTCAGAGGTGAGACATTGTTTGAACCAACCACAAATACAACAGGCAGTAGAAAGAAGGGGAACACTTTTGAATTGCATATTGAGCTGCAGACGTTTGCAGTTGAACTCACCTTGAATCCTTATGTGGACTTGTGCAGCTGAAGGTTCACTCCAGGTTTTTATACACGTTAGACTGCGTCAGTGAGCCCAAATATGGATTATCTTGTTCCTAAGAAAGAATCAGCTAAATCCACAGGCTTATCAGTCACATATGGTTTTGGACACATGAGTCTGACAGAAGCCATGCCTACTGTACACTTCTCTATACGGGTGGGAATTGAACACTTGTATGAAAGGTAAATTCACTTCATGCTGCAGAAAGTTCAAGGTTGCCACTTCATATACAACTATTCCTCATTGGCACTTCAGTTTTGGATGAATTAATTGTATGAAATGTTATAACTTACTAACTGTAATTGCAAATGTATTTAATGACACGGTTTGATGGAGCTGTATTGTACATATTGTAATATTCCAGAAGGTCCCTGTGAGAATCAGTTTTTGTGTCTGCACTGTGTCTGTTGGACGCATCAGGACTCTGTGTGAACTAAATATTCACAACAGAGGCCTAAAAACCAAATCATTGATATTCATAACAGGAGAAAAGACAATAATTAGAATTGTTCCTCAACATAAGCAGGGATTTTGTGTCTGCTTGATAATTAATTTGCCAACGTTTCAGTTTATTTCACACATTATCAATAAAAGTGTATCCTCCTTTAAGACTCTCTATATCCGAGTGATGCTAAATACATATAATGATAGCTTTTCTTAATATAATTTGTCTCAATGTTTATATTTATTTATTTATTTACTTGCACTTTATTATTTGGTATTCACTTTATTTGTTGGACTAGAGAGAAACGTTTTTTCAACTCCTCCTGTATGTTTGGTATATCGAGAAATTGACAATAAAGCTGACTTTGACTTTGACTTTTGACATTCTGCACAAACATAATCATTTAGTTTTTTAAACAGACACCAGCACATGGTAATCAGTATGTTGGGCCTCCTGCACACTTATTGCTTCCATCTTCTAGGGACAACAACAGACATGCTCTATTTGGAAACGTCCGGCTGTGATGACAAGTTGTTGCAACAGAATGATGACAGAAAGTCACAATGTGGGACCGTTACGCTGCCATGCAGAAGTTACGACTTCATGCTATGTCTTTCACTGGTCTTAAGGTACTTATTAGTTATGCTTTATTAAAACGAGGGATCAATCCAATTAAAGCAGAACATAATCTCATGATAGTTTTTGACAGACTTACTCATATATATTACTTAAGTTAAAGTAGCAATACTACAATGTAGAAATATTCTGTTACAAGTAAATATTGGCATCAAAATGTACTTGAAAATGAACCAAAATGAAAAGTACTCACTATGCAGAATGTCCCTTTGCAGAATAATACATATTATATCTCCTGGCTTGTAATTATTGATGTATTAATGTTTTCGTCACTATAATGTTGCAGCTGGTAAAGGTGGGGCTTATTATTATTCTCTTTATATCATAATAGAACATCATCATTTATTATAAGATTTATTTTCCTTTCCTGATAAATAAATGTAGTTCAGGCAAAAGTACAAATCTGGCTTCCAGAATGTATTGAAGTAGAAGTATAAAGAAATATACAAGTACAAGTACCTTCGGTACAGTACTTGAGTACATGTAATTACATTCCATCACTGATATTTGTATGACTATTCCACTGTTATTAAGTCTGAAACAATCTTTAATTCAAGCATTTTTTCCTCATGGTCCTTGTTCCTGTTTTCTAAGGTGTTTGTAACACATACAGACTGTGTGTAAATCAAACACACTTTGCAACCGGGCCCACATTTTGGAGAAGTCATGTCAGCTCAAAAACGTTGTTTTCAGCTCTGCAGCTCAGACTGTAACCACACAGAAGGGTTGTGTAAACAGGTGTTCTGTTATTATTATGATCCGAGTACCAGGTCAGCTTCATACGGACCACTAAAGAATCAGTACGTGATTTAAGTTGTCTTCTCCTTAGGGTTTACCATTATCACCACGGAGACTATCCTTTTGAACTGGAAATTAAAAAACTAATTCTAATAGATTATATATCCTTGAACAAAACATGTCCTCCACTCTCAACAATAAAAAAGCTGTTTTCAGTCAAACCTGGTCCGCAGCCATCAATATATTCATCTCCTTGATTTCCAATCCACATTTCAAGGATGAAGGAAAATATACACACACTCTTTTATTCACATTTAATTCTGCCCACTCCTCATCTATGTCCTCTTCTTTTAGTCGCTATATACATATATATATATATTTCAGGGGATCCTCTAGGACAGGGATGGGGGGGCATTTGGGTGATATATGAATGATATATGAACAAACACCTCTGTGAAAACCTGCAGAATATTTATAAGAAAGAACCTGTAATGTTTGGTGTATGTAAGTGAAGTGCAGAATTATGGCTCATTTTGTGAAAACAGCCTTTAATGAATATTTTGTAACATGCAATACATTTTGAAGACAGGTAAAAAAAGGAATATATATCAGTATGAAACTGACTCATTTTAACACGGAATCACTTTGAATGACCTTGTTGTTGAGCTGTGCTATACAAATACAAGTTATGTTTGAATATGTAGATGAGACATTAACTCATAGCAATCTTTGGTGAATTTAGGATAAAATATATTGACTGAAAGATGAGAACAATCTCAAAACTGACCAGTCCATGAAAAACAATATTTCTCCGTTAAAAACTTGTTTTTCCTGTTGAAGTCCCAAACAAGATAATGTTTAATCAATTGATCAATTTGACCTGTTTCTCATAAAATATGTAATTGGTTCATTCCTGGGGACAAACAGAAGAAAACAAAGCTCACATCTTACACAAACCTCAGTCCGTTTGAAGTAATAACTGCCACTTCTGGTTGGGCTGAATTTGTCAACAAGTGTTTGGTGAGCATTGCTCCATATTAGGATGGACGTTCGTTACATTTCCCTCCTATATAAGTTATGAACACCTCTGTTCCCTCAGACTCGGTCTGCTGCTGTCCTATAACCAGCCATGATCCTCCAGGCGGCTGCACTCTGTGTCCTCTTCTGCTCCGTACACAGTTTCACCATACAGGTAAGTACACTAATTGTGTCTTGATTATTAGATGTAAATACATAACATTTATTATGACACAATTTGAAATGAAATGTGAAACATTAGAAATTTTAAAAGTCCCAAATTCTGTTGTTTTTTCTTCAATAATTTACAATGTACAGTACAGTGATTAAAATTATTGTTTTAATTGAATCGTGGGGAATTTGAAACTGTTTCTTAAAGACAATTTGGTCAATGTCTAAAAGCTAAATGTGATTCTGTGTTGCACGTCATACTTTGTAGTTTGTTGATTGCATTCCAATCTAATGAAATGCAGGAATGCTCAAATGTATATTTCTCTGTCTTGAAGATGACGTGAACATGAAATATAGTTTAGTTACTACATGCTATTTCTATCTATCTATTTACATCTTTTATTCCGTCATCGACAATTAACCAACTTTGTCTAATCACAGGGTCCTTTTGAAAAGAGTGAGGAGTACTCTGGTAAGAGAGTTTCAGAAAGTGAAAATTATGTAAATATATATCGTGGTACTTCAAGAACCTCATACCAATTGTTTCTCTTCCACAGGCAACACCGTTGAGGATGACGAGTTCAGCGTCTCCACGCTGTTAGAGAAGGCCAATATTAATGTTGGTATGTTCATCACGGCACTGCTTTATTCTTTCTTCATTTAAGAAAATGCACAATATTAATAATCTAACCGTAAAAATAGGAGTGAATATTGAAATGTAACATAATGCTGGTGTTGCAGACAGTATGAAGATGAAATATGAAAATGCAATCTTGCAATTTAGGTACGTGGACACAAATTTGTAATTATTTGATGTCACTAAGCAATTAAAGGATCCATTTTTGTGCTGGTCACACAAATGAAATGCTTCCATGCTATTATGTAACAGTCAGATCTAGTGGGGTAGTTTTGATTACTGAGAAAGACAAATTATGGTGGAAGGGTCAACCAGGAGTCTGCGTGGCCCAAAGCGCTGTTGTTAAGTGACGAGTTTGTGACGGATTCTTAAACTAAATTAGTGCTTTTGTTGCCTAAACCTAACATCTGTTTAGTTCACTTATGTCGTTCCAATTGACAGAAAACAGTATGGTGTACTTTTAATATATTAGTTTGAAAGTCGTGCAGAGCATGCACAAAAAAGAGACCAAATATATCTTAGCCCAAAGTTATCCATCTTCACCAATCAATATATTTTGTGACTTTCCCGTACTGAGACTATGTTGGTGGGGGAGGCGTTGTTGTATCAGACTCAGAATTAACACCGCCGTTTAGTCACGAAAATGAAATGCAGCTTAATAAAAATGATGACAATATGTTCTCACTTATGCTCACGTCGTTTTGCAGGAAAGAACTTCGATGACCCTCTGGTGATGTTTGGTGACATTGCAGTGCCAACAGGTCTACAGAACGCAGATCCCTGCACAGTACGAGGTTGCCTGTGGCCCAAAGCCACCGATGGCAACGTCTACGTACCCTACCGCATCTCCAGGGGCTACAGTAAGTACTGAGGGCAGGGATTCTTTTTACCAGCCGTGTACCATTTTCACCTCAGGAGTCTGTGTGTGTGTGTGTGTGTGTGTGTGTGTGTGTGTGTGTGTGTGTGTGTGGTCCTCGAGATCTCAGAGACTACCACTGAAGTGGTTTTAAGTACTTCAGGTTCAGCACTTCTGTGGACAGATTCTGTCACCGCGATAAACTCAAAACTGTGCAAGATTCAGTCATGAAAGTTTACAGGTGTGTAGTTGAGATGAACATGTAGGCCACTTTAGAAGATGGGCATGGTTAATGCAAGAGTGCCAGAGGTAGGGGGGTAGGACATGGGGAAGGGGAGATTGGCATCTCTTGGCAGTTGGTTCCATCATTTACCAATATCACATGCACACTTGTGTATTTTTAGTAGTAGCCGTACAAGTATACTAATAGAAGCAGTGGTGGTAGTAGTAGGAGTAGTAGTACTAGCAATAGTAATAGTAGTAGTATGTTGCCTAAACACATAGTCTACACCAGTGGTTCTCAAACTTTTTCTGTCGCGCCCCACTTCGAAGGAAGAAAAGTTTTCGTGCCACAACAAAATTGTAACAAAATGGTCCGTGCTGAATTTTTATTGAAATAAGAACTTTTTGTGACTCCTCCATCTGTGCTTTTTCAAATAATAGAATAAAGAAAATTGCAATCACTTCCAAGTAAACCAGATTGCTCCATCAGACAAAAGCAAATAAAAAGTGTAATCACTTTGTTAGAACAATGCAAATAAAATTGTGCAAAAAAGAACTAATATTTGGCAAATAGCTTATTGTGGCTGTAATTTACATGTTTGGCACTGAATATATTTTCAAGATAATAACAATAAAGTGCAACCTGTGAAAAACTAAACAAAACAAATTCAAATTCAAATATTTGGCAATAACGAGTTTTACTGAGTTTTTACACTAAATATAATTTACAAAACAATAATGTGCAACCGGTGCAAAACAAAATTTGTGCATTTATGTGTGAGCCATCAAGTGGTATCAGTATTAGTTCAAATTCACTCAAAGGAATCAATATTCCCTTGTCTCACATCTCCAGCTTCCGAATGAAACCGCTGATCTTGTCAACTGAGGAAGGTGCTGCTCTCTGCCTTGAAGATGAAGATTGAATTCATTTAGCTTTCCAAATATGTCACCGAGATTTCATTAGAAATTATACACCAGCAAATTAATCATTATAATTGAATTAATAAATTTGACTCCAAAACCTATATGCATGTGTAACGTTACAAAGATAAAATAAATGATGAACTGAGTCCACCTCCTGGATGGATAATATGTGTACAATTTCAATTGTATTGTACTGTCCTGTATGACATGTCATGCATATGACGGATTTCTTCTCTGAGCTCAAAGACTCGCGACAACACTTTTCCTCGGGTCTTGTTTTTATGAAAATGACCACGCAAAACCTTGTGTAGTTCACGGCACATCTGTTTGGCTGCTAGCGCCTCTCTGTGAATGACAAATCTCCCGACAAATCATTGCACATTTGGAGACACTCTTGATCAGCGCCTGCAAGTCCTTCCCGTTCCCTGCCATGGTCTGTGCACCATCTGTGCAGAAACCCACACAACTCTCCCATTTCCCCCCGTGTTCTGTCAGGTAACTGCTCAGAAGCCTTACAAGCTCTTCATTTAGCGCACTACTAAGCTACACGTGAGTCACAAAGGATCTTGGATGTCGCGCATGCGCAAGCATGTAACCTGTTAACGGCGTAACCGTAACGTAAACATTTACATGTACTTTTGTGATATATGAAGTTCTCCGTACTGCCCCCCGCGCCCCACCTGTAATACCTCGGCGCCTCACTTGAGGGGCGTGCCCCACAGTTTGAGAACCACTGGTCTACATAAGGAGGAAGGAGAACATTTGTTTTGTTTTTACCTAAAAATGTAATTTGACTAAGATGGCAGACTGAAGTAGAAGATTAAATCAATAAAACCCACTGAACTGATAATAATTGTTTTTTGGGGGTTTGTTTCCTGTCAAGGCCAAACAGAGAGAGATACCATCATCCAAGGTCTACGTTCCTTTGCTGATTCCACCTGCATCCGCTTCACCCCCTATAACAGACAGGTGGACTTTGTGGACATCCAGTCACGCTCCGGGTACGGACCCCAACATACGTATCACATATGCATTCATGAATATGATCTTATAGACCCTTATTTACAATGTAACTTATTCCCAATGGTGCTGCTTCATCTGTTTTACTGTTTGGAGGTTTGATTTACTCTCTTTCAGGTGTTTCTCGTTTATCGGGCGTCGGGGGCGAGGCCAGGTTGTGTCTTTGAGTCGCCGCGGTTGTGTTTTCCGGCAAATCATCCAACACGAGCTGCTGCACGCCCTGGGCTTCAATCATGAGCAGACCCGGTCCGACAGGGACCAGCATGTTCGCATCTTGCTGCAGAACGTTATTCCTGGTGGGTTATTATGGGCGACTGTGGCATAGTGGTGAGCAGGGTCGTCCTTCAATCAGAGGATCGCGTTTTGATCCCCGGCTCCGCTAGCCCACGTCGATGTGTCCTTGGACAAGACACTTCACCCCAAATTGCTCCTGTAGCTCTGTCTATGGTGTGTGAATGTGTGTATGAAGGTTAGTTACTGCTGATGGACAGGTGGAGCCTTAGCTCCTCTCATCAGTGTATGAATGGGTGTGAATGGGTGAATGATGTCATGTAGTGTTAAAACGCTTTGAGTGGTCGTAAGACTAGAAAAGTGCTATACAAGTACAGCTTTATTATTATTATTATGACCAATAATGGAACTTTAGAATTTTGCAAATGATAGACACAACCACAATAAGATCTCCACAACATAATAACACAGGCCTTATAGATATAGTGAACGTATATCAAAACGCTCAATTCATGGAAAAAAATGTACACGGCCCGTATTCAGAAACGCTGCCTTTAAAAGGAGCCGTCAGCCGCAAGGTTGTGATGTCACAAGTAAACAGTCACTAGTAGCAGTACCTTAAACTCTGAGTAGTGGACCCATCCAGTGAGTACCCGGCTGTGAAGAAGGCGACAACGCAGATGCAGAAGACTGGAAATACTGACCAATAAGAAGCTGAAAAATGATATCTAATAAATCAAATCAGATCATAATATGACTTTATCATATATCATTGTAGCAGTTGTGTAGTGGAAACACATCTGATTGAGCTGTGTGATTATTTACAGGTATGGAGAGCAACTTCAGGAGGATCCAAACAAGGAACCTCGGCACTCCCTACGACTACAACTCTGTCATGCACTATGGAAGGTAGCGTCTCACATATATGAAAACATATTATAATGTTCAGCTGAAGATTTTAAAAGGTTTTCATTGCAATGTTGTTATCAGCATGTGAATATTGTTTTGAGACAAGCTTATAAAAATGTAAACCTTTTTTTCCGGCTATATATGCCATATTCATCAGTACACAAACGCGACTCCAAATACATAATGATGTTTCTCTTGTTTGCTAACATGTCAGCCGTAACGACTTCATAAGCTGGTTTTGTGTCAGACGACATGTTTTCAGCTTTCAACTTCTTAATGCAGCTTTAAGCTCATCAGCTCTCAGAGGTCATTAAAACCGTCCAGGTGGACAGTTCAAACGCCTCTGTGTTTATTGCACCACAGGTTTGCCTTCTCTAGGAACAGGAGGCCGACCATCGTTCCCATCCCAGATGCCAATGTCGCCATCGGCAGAGCCACCCAGATGAGTCCCACGGACATCCTTCGGGTGAACCGCCTCTATCGCTGCAGTACGTATCTTTTTGCAACCTCCCCAACTCAACTTCTGTGTTGCTACCTGACTCCCATACTCTCGGATATAAGTGGGATTGAACACCCAGGGAAGATCAACACCTGTATATGTGTGTATGCATTGTAGCAGTAGCATGAGGAAAGCAAGCAGCTTTTACAGAGTTTGCTGTCTCTTTGAATTCATGTCAGATTCGACTGCTTCCAGGCCTGACCTAAAACCTGTGCAAAGAAAGCATTTCCTCTAGAGATGAAAGTCTATCGTCAACGCGATGTAACGTAAGTATGATACTCAGATGCCCATTTGTTAGTGTGCATGCCCATGTGTTTGTGTGCATGCCCCTTTGTTAGTGTGCATGCCCATTTCTTTGCGTGCATGCCCATTTGTTAGTGTGCACGCCTGTGTGTTAGTGTCCACGCCCATGTGTTTGTGTGCATGCCCATGTGTTTGTGTGCACGCCCATGTGTTTGCGTGCATGGCAATTTGTTAGTGTGCACGCCCATGTGTTTGTGTGCACGCCCATGTGTTTGCGTGCATGGCCATTTGTTAGTGTGCACGCCCATGTGTTTGTGTGCACGCCCATGTGTTTGCGTGCATGGGCATTTGTTAGTGTGCAAGCCCATGTGTTTGTGTGCATGCCCATTTGTTAGTGTGCACGCCCGTGTGTTAGTGTGCATGCCCATTTGTTAGTGTGCACGCCCGTGTGTTAGTGTGCATGCCCATTTGTTAGTGTGCATGCCCGTGTGTTAGTGTGCACGCCCGTGTGTTAGTGTGCATGCCCATTTGTTAGTGTGCATGCCCATGTGTTAGTGTGCATGCCCGTTTGTTAGTGTGCATGCCCATTTGTTAGTGTGCATGCCCATGT